>NC_089587.1:218282514-218582514 GCF_019320115.1 Miscanthus floridulus | reverse complement strand
ATTTGCAATAGAATAGAGAGCTGTGGGGGCTCCTTGGAACAAGATTGAGGGATAAAAGAACAGCGCAAGTGGAGTGATGCAGCCGAGGGGGGCCAGACCAGAGGAAGGGACGGCAGGGAGGTGGCAAGGCGCAGAGAGCAGCCTTTGCTTGGCGGACGCACCGAGGGAGGCGCGTGGGAGCCATGCTTCTCCGCTCTTCGTCTTCCTCTCCCGCTTCCAAAGGTTTCCATCTCTCTCCCCCCGCCATATCCCATAGGACTAGACGACTAGTGTCCCTGTTGCTGTGTCGGTCCGCCATGTACGCGTCCCTGGATTGCTCTGGTACACTGCAGCCATGCTTTCTTGGAGCGTGTTTCTTTCCCCGCTTGCGTTCTTGGTCTCCGAAATAGCGGATGAGATGTTTCTGTATTTGTTAAAGGTTGTGGAATCTTTTAGGATGGGCTGTGTTCTTTCTTCTTTGCAGTTAAGCATCTTCTTTTGATGTGGGGTTATGTATGTGTGCTATCGGATTTGGTTGCATGTCCCTTGGCACACAGGTTGACTAGTCTTCGTGGACTTGGGGCGCTGCTATTTTGATGCCTTTAGAACTGCGCTGGAGGATCTCTAACATGATAGTGGTTAAACTCGATGGCAGAAATGGCGTTCACTTGCCTTCCTCGCCATGGACTGGTAGCTTGGAGACTTGGAGTTGTCCTTC
Organism: Miscanthus floridulus; assembly: GCF_019320115.1. Lineage (NCBI taxonomy): Eukaryota > Viridiplantae > Streptophyta > Magnoliopsida > Poales > Poaceae > Miscanthus > Miscanthus floridulus. The sequence continues at coordinate 218,581,817 of NC_089587.1, read as the reverse complement.
ACTATTAGTCTTGGTACTCCTGCCTTATCTGTGTGCATGTTCTTGGGATTTGGGATCATATATCATCGTATATACTATTGTAGTTCTAGTTATTGCTTTGTAGCAATCATTACTGGATGTGCTTATATAGTGCCATTTGTTTCTTTCGGCACAGCATGTTCTGTGGATCAGAACTGATGCCATTCGTCACTAATCTCCCGGCTTTCATCTTTAATTAGGTTCCGTTTGCTCTTTTCCACTTACGTTTTTTTTCCTTTCCATATGTGTACATTTCTTTCAGCAGGTTTCCTTGTCATGTGTACATGTTCGTAGGCTATTGAAGTTGTGAACTATAGTAGTCTCTTGAAGTTTTGATTTGCAATTTGTTGCCTGAAAAACACATGAGATCAGGCCTGCCCAGGTGAAGCTATAAAACTTAAATTAGTAATTCAGGTACCAGAATGTATTTCTATTATCCAGTTTGTGAGTGTGCATTATAGGAAGATTAACCTTCCGAGTATTATGTTTTCTGTTATGATTTAGAAACTTTTGGTGATGGATCAAAGATATATATTTTTTTGTTAAATGGAGTATCTCAGTCCCATAGCCATAAGGGAAGCCCAACTTGCTCATGTTCCTTGAGCGAAAACGCACAATGAACGTGGATCTCGGGGCATCGAATAACCATTATGTCTATGCATGTCCCTTTTTTCTGAGCATAAGTTTATGGTGTAAGTGGCATAACGTTAACAATCACATGTGACTCCATTTTATTTTAAATATAGAGGATGTGAGCTGTGACTAAAAATTAGCACAAAAAGTAAGATACTTGTTCCCAGCCTCACCACAGGGAACACACATTGCTTTCTGCTCTTGCTGAGTAGCTAAACATTTTGCAGAAATGTCTGTAGCTAGCTATAACATAATTTGAAGTTAACCATCAACTTCTATTGTGACATGTTTTTAAATTTTACCGAAAATATAACATTATATAGTATTTTTCAAGGCAACTCTATCCATATAGAATATAGATATAGTTTCTACCTGGCCACTCTTAATATTCATATAAAGACATTGTGGGACAAAACTAAAAGAGTTGATAAAACACTTTACAGAAAGATATATACTTTTTTCCCACTAGGAGTAACCATTTTCTTCCTCTTGCTTTCTAGGGAAAAGCTTTCCAAAAGGCATAAGTTGCGAGTCGACATAGTAATACCACACTAGGTAGAAATAAAATGACAATAACAAGAGACCAGTTTAGCCTTTACTGTGTCAGTATAAGAAACACCTAAGGAAGAAGTACTATATATTCAGAGGATGTTGTTACTTATCTTGAGTTTAGGATCCTTTGCACATTCAAATTTATTTTAGTAATTTAATGCAGCAAAACAATGATTTCATTTCTTTTATCAGGTAACTCCTTCGGAAACACAGTTAATGATCATATGAGATCAACTTTGAGTTTTGAAAACAAGCAACCTCCATTTGCAAGTCAAAACATTGACTACGGTCAAACAATAGTAAGACTTATGGTGATATCGAACTTTATTTTTTTTTCAATACTGATAAAGTCACCTTCCTAGTTTATTTTTTAAGAGTTCGTTTCTTTAAGTAGGGTTTTTGGATCTGATTTTCTGCCTATACACAGGCTTGCATTTCATACCCGTACAATCATTCTGGCTCAGGAGGTGTTTGGGCAGCCTATGAGTCTGGCACCACCACTGCCACTGTGGTATGCCCTTATACTAAATCGTTGCACTAAAATCTCTCAAGGCCTTTTGAACTTCAGTGCTGATGTCTCATGCATTTGAAATTTCACATAATAATGTTATTCAGGAAATCTCCTAGTTTTCAGTTCATTCTGAAGTATTCTGTTATTTATCTGAATTCCTACCATGATTTAACATAGAATCTTAAAGTAGACTAGTAGCCTTGTACCTTATCCGTTTTCCATTTCAAGCAGTCATTTTTTGGACGGATCCTTAGTTCCTTGCATTAGCATGCATAAGCTATCACATATTCCGTTCTTGTAGCGTATTTACATTGCCTTTTTATTTGAGAACATTGTGCTATACTGACAGGTATGATCATAACCATAAAGGAAAATATGTGGCTACTAGTTATAAGATGGCTGCAGCTGCTTGTATTCTCCCATTATGAATAATATTGAAGGCTAGGATCATAGAAATCAATTTTTGTCTACTTGCGCAACTCTGACACTGATTGTGCAATTTTCCTTATGCAAATACACTGTTTCATAAATCATTCTACTATTTAGAACTGAGAAAAAGGACCAGTATGTATCCATCATTTCCCTGGCTGGTTATATCAACAAAACATTGGCATGGGGGGTGGGGTGGGGTGTAATAACTTGTGTCCAAATCGTTGCTTTCAGGCCATGCACCTTTCCTTAACAATGACTATACAGGCACCAGCGAGCTGGCAACTCCCAGATAGTTGCTGCTATTTGTACTTGTCTAAATTGACTTGTACTACAAAAATTGTTCTCTAGGTTTCCATTACATGCCGGTGTTTATCCACACATCTTGAGGCATCCGTCCATCATATATACACCTTGTTCATCAGATTTTTCATTATAAAAATACTACTTTTGTGGCTTTTGTCTGATCAGTTATATTTAAAGCAGTTCCATTCCCAAATTTCTGGTGGGGGTCCATCCGCAAGAATTCCCTTACCTTTGGAATTAGCAGAGAATGAACCCATATACGTGAATCCCAAACAATATCATGGGATACTTCGCAGAAGACAGTTACGTGCCAAGTTAGAGGCTCAGAACAAGCTAGTCAAAGCCCGAAAGGTCTGTGTTATTAGTCCGTTATTTACTTTGATCTTGCTGTCCCATCTCTCAACATGCAACCTTTTGTCATTAGTCTCTTATGCTTGGCCTAATGCTGGATATAATCTTCATGGCAGCCTTACCTTCATGAGTCTAGGCATCTTCATGCAATGAAGAGGGCACGAGGTTCTGGTGGACGATTCCTCAACACTAAGCAGCTCCAGCAGCAACAGCAGTCTGACACTGCCTCCACCAGGTCCACCACAAATGGCACAAGCTCCTCAGGCTCAACTCATCATATCTACGGCTTGGTGGTGGCGCAGCTGGAGATCGATCTATGCCGGCAACCAAAACAATGGCCTCACGTGACAGTAGCAAGAAGGCTGTTTCTTCAGCTCTTGCCTTCACTGTGACTCCAATGTTGCGCAGAGATGACGCCTTCTTGCAGCACCCAAGCCACCATCTCAGTTTTTCTGGCCACTTCGGGCAGGCAAGCGCGCAAGCTGGGATGCATAATGGAAGTCAGCATAGGGTTCCAGTTATGAGATGACGGTTTGCGAACCATAGCTGGTGATCCAGGCTTCTAGGGTCCTAGCGTCCGGTGTGGTATCGTCTCAGGCAATTCATCCTTGGCTTAGTTTATGGCTTGTTATTAGAAGGTACCGAATGTTTTTCATACTATTGTGGGCTTGTGGCCATAGAGCCCATATATAAACCTGGGTTTGATGGTTGACACTCCTACCCAAAATATTGTTGCAGTGGTGTGTGTTAGAATAAACCTTAGCTTTTTGGTTAGTAGTACATTATGCTGTTCAATTTGCCTTTATCCTGTACTGCCAATTATTGTGTAGTGGTCAGTTGTCCAGTTTATGGCCTCAACAAGTCTACCTGTTTTTGTCACAACATCTGCTTAGTTACTACTGCACTCTGTGGTGGAGTGGTCCGTCCTAGCTATGATCTTCCTAATTTTTAGCAGTACAAACCAGAATGCAGTAACTTCAGACCATGGATATGAATCTTCATAATTTGCTTGTATGAACATCACAAATCAAACCTGAAATAATACTAGATTGGTTGCAATTTACAAAAGATGACAACATTTGCACTGAAAATTTTCAACCTTCTATTTTGAACAAAAAAGGATATAATATTTCTATTACACGATAGACCATGGACATAATCCTATCAATACCCTATGCTACCACTCCAGTATTTGACAACAAACTATTGATCATCGTTCCATAAAAACACAAACTTGTACTATCATAATATTGGCCAAGAGCAGAGTAGTTGTAGCAAAAGCAGAGAAACACCATGATCCTAGTCCTACAAGCTTATGAACTAATACCCACCATGGCATGATTAGAATAAAGGATTAAAGATCAAGAATAATAGGCACTAACTATCAACGAGGAGCGGCACTGGCTTCTGATGATGAGGGTGATCGACGTTGTGGAGCACTTGCTTCGTGATGTCCATCCTATGGTTGCCAAAACCATCTTACCTTACACATAATGCTCGTGCCACAAACCTGCAATAATCCTAGCGCCTATATATGATATGAATACATATTTTATCACAATAGCAGCATTTGTCCCATACATACACCAATTTGTCAAGTTACTGTAACTATTTGAGCAGTTTACAAGTTGTTCGACTAATCTGCATCCACTTGTCAAGTTGTTATATGGTGAATATAATTTATTACTCTTTTTTTTGAATCACATAACATCAAGCTTTTTGGGAAAGAGGGAGTGCTACCTATCAAAACATGTATATGGGCCGTGATACATGTGTTTTTTCTTATCTAGCTTAATCTGTCATGTAAATCTCAAGACCCCTTATATTTGTGGATGAAGGGAGTAGCCAAAATCAGGATGTAATAAATAGATCATAGTTTTGTTTAGCAGCAATTAAAAGTATCTATACTGCTTGACACCCAAAGAAAGAAGTATCAATACTATGCTATAAGTATACTGACAAGAACCACAATTTGCTGGAACGTTTCAAGTTTTGCGGGAATCTCGCAACCAGTTACTCCAAGCCGATTATCTAAATGAAATTAGTAAAGAAAATAATGATTTAAAATCTTGAATTTTCCCCTATAAAACTACCCCACCTCAACCGCGTTCCGAATCATAGGCATTCGAAAACAATCTACAGCAAAACCATCAAACAACTGCATCCCACTGGCCATGAGAATGAGAACCTACCATGGAGCACTGCTCCTCGTCCTTGCCATGGTGATGGCGACGCTGTCAACAGGTAACGATCCATAAGCAGCAGGACCGTTGGTTTTCCACCACACGACTAAAGCGTCAGTTCATAGCAATACCGTAGTGATCTGATCTCCATTTCTCCCTGCAGGGATCTGCACAGGCACAACACCGGTGCCAGCGCCGGCGCCGACGGTGAGCTCGCCGGAGTACCCATACTCCTATATGTGTTGGAAGCTCTTGTCTAACAGCGGCTGCGACCAAAAGGCGTGCGACGCCAACCAGGGGCGAAGCCAGGATAAATGGTCGCCGGGGTCAATACTCTCACAGGACTACCTTTAAGGCTTATGATAATATAATATCAATATATAACATCAAATTGATAAAATAACAAGTTGACAAAATAAACTTTCACGGCAGTAATTACCTACTACAGTTTTTCTCTACAACTATGACTCTCCATCTTGTGAAAGTGAATTAAATGGTGGCTAGAAATCCTTGCTTTATGAAGCATATATATGCGCATATTATCATATGTATATTAAGCTCACGATCATCCTTTAGTTGTGTTGAACGATACTAAATTACTAATGTGAAAGTATAGCCATGTGTATACTGTTAAAAGTCAGTAAGTCACTACTGAAATACATATATATGCAAGCTATACTAAAGTAGATAGATACATGATATCTTGCCAGAATGAAAGAGCACGTTCTTTGCTGGAAGGCATATGTCCTATCTGCTTTCTGAGTTTGAATTGTATAGCTGAAAAAAAACCTAAGACCTCAAGGTTCAGACTTGATGATTGCTAGTTACCTATTCAAGTATTGGGTATTTGGGGTACCCGAACAACAGATGGACAGAGAGCTTAGGGCTTCTCCCGTGGTGTTTCTAAAGTGACTCATGGGATTATTTTATTTGGCATGAGTCGATGCATGCACCACTGGAGCAAATCGATGCATGGAGTGTGTCAGGAGTCAACCACCAAACATGAGTCGAATCATTCCAATTAAAATAATATTCACGTGGAAATAAGAGGAAGAGGAAAGGGACGGAAAGCACCAGATCACTCATGCAAGTGTCCGGCTTTGGAGAACAAAACATATTTTTATTTGAATGGCCCACAGGAAGAGTCGACCTACCACTGGAGATTGAAGGAATTGACTCAATTGCATCTTTTTGTATGCGTACATAGCCTCGGTGAGTCGACCCACCACTACACATGCCCTTAAGCTTATAGCCGGTGGCACTGGCAAGTTGCGGTTGGGGTTTGTCAGTTTGTGTCTTTGAGAAACGAGATCGAGAATGAATGAAGGAGCGACGGCACCACCTCAAGGATTTGCGAATTGATACGAGAACAAAGAAGATCGGAAGATGAAACGGTGACCAGGCTGTGGACTATGGGCTTATTACCTTCCGGGCTATCGGCTTACCTGTACATATATACTTGCATTCACGTAATCACGTTTCATGAAACGGGAGCCATGCCATTGGGTGGGCTACCGGGCTTATCTTTGCTCCTTGCTAATCAATCGATGGATGGGCTAAGGACCTAAGGTGATGCCACGATGGACTGCTCGGCCGCAAGTCTGTCGGGTCGCACATATTTTTTACTGGGTTCAAGCTGGACAAAAATCCTTGGGCATTTGAGGTGATCGCAAAACCATCGGTGTCGGCCGACCCCGATGAGTGAACGTAGCTTTGCCCCTGACGCCAACTGCTTCATCAAGCTCAAGGGCGTTGGATTGTGCACCCATGGGAGCGTCCGAGTCGCGTGCTGGTGCTACTACCCCTGCAAGTTGCCGCCGCCGCCCGCATGATGACAGACTGACAGCATGCATGGCCATACAGGCAGCGGGCCGCTGAGATGACGTTCAGATTTGCGTGACATCCTAGCATCCTCCGAGAGGCTGCTTGTTTTTGCTAGTGTCAAATATTCAAATCTATGTGGCGTGCTATGTATTCTGTCATTTTGTGCTCTGTAGCGGCAAGGTTTCTAATTACCATGCTCGAGAATAATTTCGTCTTCATGCCTTGCACTTTGAGAATTGAGTTGGGTGCCATGCATGCCAACCCATGGACAACTCGAACATGCATGTACTCCAGAGACTTGCGCTTTCCTTTCTCAAATCCTAACGCGCTGATGCCAACGTCGCAGGTTGCGGCGATTAGTTCACTAGCTAGGGAGTCAGAACCAGTGCCGGTCCTAGGTTTTTTTTAAGGGCCCTCCGACGATCTCGTCACAACGGCTCTTGACCATGTATAAAATCTTATAATATATAAGCAATAATTTTACTTACAAAACGAAAGCAAATTTAATAACATATTTTTAATTTAACATGTCTGATATTATCGAAGAACCATGTAGATTAAGCAATATATTTGTACATGTATAATAATTATCGAGGAACAATATAGATTAAAAAAATAATATATTCGTTTTCTTTTCTCACCCATGAAAAATGTTTCTTAGGTAACATTCTAAAATTCTAACATCTAAATTAGAAGAAAAATATGACTATACGGGTACAAAGTACTAGAAATCTAGAATACTATACAAATAATTAATTTGGATTAAAAATAAAAAGAGAAAAAATACCTTGAGCCTAAACAACTGATCGGTGATCACAATTCGTAAGAAGCCAAGAATCAAGATGTCGTCGTCGTGGAGCCCTGCCCGGTTGCCGTCGTCGTGCGCCGTGTGTCCGTATCTTCGGTAGTCTAGCTCTTCGCGGCGGCGCGGCTCGCCAGCTCCACGTGTGTAAGGCGCGCGTCGCGAACTCACGATCAGAGTGTGCTGTGTGCAGCGTGACTTCTCGTCTCCTCTCTATCCGAGGACCGTGGGGAAAGGAAACTAGTAAAGAAATGCCAATGTTGTCTTTTTAGGCTGGCCAGTTCTATGTCTCTCTTCTTATTAGTTTACTAATGTCTAATGGACTATAGGACCTGGGGGTTTGTATACCTGGTCTTAGGCCCCTCCTCCGCTTGAGCCCTTGGCCGTCGCACCTCATGCCCTACCCATAGGGTCGGCACTGGTCAGAACGGAACTGGCAGCAACACTCAAGTTCAATCCTCCTCGTAGGCAAAACAACGAATACTTGGGTGTCTTGGTGAACATTGTAAGGTCCCATTTAGTACGGCTCCACTTTATCAGTGAAGCCGTTTTCTTAGCTTCAGCTTTACGAACAGCCCTCTCGGTGAAGCCGGAGTCGTTTTGGTAGTTGTTTGGTAAAACAGCTCCTTATGATAGACAAAAGAGATGAAAAGACCATAATACCCTTCTCTCTCTTTTTTTTTTTTATTTTTCGCCTCTCCTATTTTCTTCCTCCTCCTCCTTCTAGCTTCACCCTCTAAGCACACGTCCACGCCTCGGTGGCCCGCACGAGAGCCCACGCGCCATGCTGCTCGGCGGCCTACGCCCGCACCGGTGTGCCCTGGCAACACGCGCCGCGCCCCCGGTGGCTGCGCCTGTGCCGGTGTGCCTCGGCGGCACGCGCCATGGGCCCCGGCGGCTGCGCTCGCGCTGGTGTGCCTTGATGGCCGTGGACGGGCCGACGCGCCCTGACGATCGCGCCCGCGCTGCACGTCCAGGCGACCGAGCACACCCACAGCCGTGCAAGTCGATTAGGGGCAACCAGGATTTCATCCACGCTAGGTCCACCTGGGCAAAGTGAAGCCACTTTATTTTTTCTTGCCACGGCTTCTCTAGCAGCTCCTGAAGCCGTTTCGAGCTATTTTGTGCCAAACGGGGTTAAACCAAGTGGCTTTATCCAAGGAGGTCCTTAAATCGTACTCTCACAAATGATACGTGGAGGGTGGAGTCAAAAATAGTGGCTTCACCTCGTCTTGGTGGACCCTACATGGAGTTCTAAGAGATCATACTCTAAGGAGTTCTACATGTGGAGCTATTTTGCCAAACAGTTTATCAAAATGGTTTCAACTCCACTGATGGAGCTGAAGCAAAAAAAAAAAAGATTTCCCTGGTGAAATGGAGCTGTATCAAACGAGGCCTTAAGGGGCTTCACCAGTGAAGCCATTTTGGTTTACCCCGTTCGGCAAAAAACAACAACAAGCCCTAGCAAACGCATAACGCTGGATCTAGTAAGTGAAGGACGGCCGTCAGCTAGCCCGCGCCACCGTTTTCTTCATGTGCGTGTAAAGAGTCTGTCCCGTCCACACTACAGAAAACTGGCTCTTTGCCGACTGCAATTTTATTTGCCAACTGTTTTTTTTCGACACTCGGCAAAGAGGTCCCTTTGCCAACTGGAATTTCCTGCAGTCGGCAAAGCAGGATTTGCCGACTGCCTGGATTTGCCGACTGCCAGGCAGTTGGCAAAGCCATGGCTTTGCCGACTGCCAGGCAGTTGGCAAAGAATTGCAGTCGGCAAAGGCAGGCCATGATTGACGCCATCCACGCCGTCACCTTTGCCGACTGCCACTCCGTCAGCAGTCGGCAAAGGAGCAGGCTTTGCCAACTGCCATCCTCCCTGGCAGTCGGCAAAGGCTCTTTGCCAACTGCCACTGATGGCAGTCGGCAAAGAATTAATTTTTTTTTTCGATTTTCGATCCCAGTTTTTTTGTGTTGCCTTGCTACAGTAAGTACATGATATATTCCAAGTTTGGGGTCATTTTGATTTATTTTGCTATATTCCGTAGATTTTTTCTGTTTCTTTGATTTTTTCCGACAGCTCCAGATTTGAACTGCAGGTACATGAAATAATGGAATCCGGCCATTCAGAAAATGATATTCATGATGTTTGGAGCATGTTGAGGCCGTGTGCGGGGCCTCGCGTGAAATTTCGACCGTGTTGGTGTCGGAACACGCCGAGCCACGCGCGTGAAAAGTGTTTTTAAATTTTATAAAATCGAAACGGAGTCCGAAAATGACGAAACTTGACGACGTGTCTTGTCATCGCATGCGGAGGCTGTGGTAAAAATTTGAGAAAGTTTCGAGCAAGTGGCGACGTCGGGCGTCAATCATGGCCTGCCTTTGCCGACTGCAATTCTTTGCCAACTGCCTGGCAGTCGGCAAATCCAGGCAGTCGGCAAATCCTGCTTTGCCGACTGCAGGAAATTCCAGTTGGCAAAGGGACCTCTTTGCCGAGTGTCGAAAAAAAACAGTTGGCAAATAAAATTGCAGTCGGCAAAGAGCCAGTTTTCTGTAGTGTGATGTCCATCGTCATATGGTTGCCAAAACCATCTTAAAACACTCCACGCTAACCTCACACATAATGCATGTGTGCCACAACCCTGCAATAATCCTAGCGCCTAATATATGATATGAATACATATGTTATCACAATAGCAACATTTGTAACATAATAAATACACCAATTTGTCAAGTTATTATAACTACTTGAGCAGTTCACAAGTTGTCCGATTAATCTGCATCCACTTGTCAATTTGTTATATGGTGAATATAATTTACACTTTTTTGAATCACAGAACATCAAGTTTTTTTTTGGGAAAGAGGGAGTACTACCTATCAAAACATGTATATGGGCTGCGATACATGTGTTTTTTCTTATCTAGCTTAATATGTCATGTAAATCTCAAGACCCCTTTTATTTGTGGATGGAGGAAGTAGCCAAAATCAGGATGTAATAACTATATATAATACATTGGTTAAATAGATCATAGTTTTTTTAGCAGCCATTAAAAGTATCTATACTGCTTGACACCCAAAGAAAGAAGTATCAATATTATGCTGTAAGTATACAGACAAGAACCACAATTTACTGGAACGTTTCAAGTTTTGCGGGAATCTCGATCGCAACCAGTTATTCCAAGCCGATTATCTAAATGAAATTAGTAAAGAAAATAATGATGTAAATCTTGAATTTTCCACTATAAAACTACCCCACCTCAACCGTTGAGAATCATAGGCATTCGAAAACTATCAACAGCAAAACCATCAAACCACTGCATCAACCTGGCCTTGAGAATGAGAACGTACCTACCATGGAGCACTGCTCCTCGTCCTTGCCATGGTGATGGCGATGCTGTCAACAGGTAACGATCCATAAGCAGCAGGACCGTTGGTTTTTCCACCACACGACCATAGCGTCAGTTCATACTTCATAGCAATACCGTAGTGATATGATCTCCATTTCTTCCCTGCAGGGATCTGCACAGGCACAGCACCGGTGCCGACGGCGAGCTGGGAGTACCCACACGACCATAAGTGTTGGAAGATCTTGTCCAACAGCGGCTGCGACCAAAAGGCGTGCAACGCCAACTGCTTCATCAAGCTCAAGGGCGCTGGAGTGTGCGTCCATGCATTCGGCTGCGTCCATGGGCCCGTCCGAGTCTCGTGCTGGTGCTCCTACCCCTGCAAGTTGCCGCCGCCGCCCGCATGATGACAGACTGACAGCATGCATGGCCATACAGGCAGCGGGCCGCTGAGATGACGTTCAGATTTGCGTGACATCCTAGCATCCTCCTAGAGGCTGCATTATTTTGCTAGTGTCAAATCTGTGTGGCATGCTATGTATTCTGTCATTTTGTGCTCTGTAGCGGTACTGTTTCTAATAACTATGCTCAAGAATAATTTAGATGGACGAGTTCGTCTTCATGCCTTGCGCTTTGAGAATTGGGTTCCATGCCAACACAGCGGATACGTTCTCTAATTCTGACATGGTCAACTCGATCGAACATGTACTCCAGAGACTTGCGCTTTCCTTTGTCAAATGCTACCGCTGGCTGATGCCTACGTCGCGGCCTCGCGGGTTGCGGTGATCAGTTCACTCGCTCGAGTCAGGACGGAACCGGCGGCTTTTATTTTTTCTGAAACGAAGCAACTGGCAGCAACACGCCAACACCCAAGTTCAATCCTCCTCGTAGACAGACTAGTTCACCTACGAGAAAACAACCACCACCACTACTACATTTTAGCAAACATGCTTCTTTGTATTATCAGAGGTGGACGTTTTCAGGAGCCGCCTTTGTAAAACCATCAGACGGGTTTCAGGAAAACACTCGCGCCTCCGTTGCTCCTTTACAGAGACTCTGTTAATCGACTATTTATAGTGACGGTCACCTTAGAACGCTAACCTATGTTAATAAATAATAGCAGCGGACTTCTAAAGAAGTCTGCATCTGGAAATGCCTATTAACAGTCAACAGAGATGGTCAGATGGTGATTCTAAAGGTCCACCAATCGATTAACAGATACAACACTCTTCAAAATCCCGTCTTTTGAAATAGCTGCATAAAAAATAATTCATAACTCTTTCCATACGGGCTTGAATGTACAATAGCCCAGGATGAGTTCGAGGATGAAGGTTACAGCTGCAACTCAAAGCCCTGGTCCATCACCGTCAAGCTAAACAGAGGGAGAAGACCGAAGGTCATCACAGCATGTGTCCACCCCGCCGTGGACGACCCTACACCTATGGTGGTTGTAGCAACATCATTCTCTGGTCTTCTCCATAGCGGCGACGGGAGCATTACCCCCGTGAGACGAGAAAGGGGTTAGTCGATGGTGATTGTGCGCGATAGATTTAGGAGCAAGTCAGCAATGGAGGAAGCAAGATCAATAGATTTCGTTGGAGGTAAGAGGGAATTGACAGAGGTGACTGCTGCATGTGAGAGGGGGAGGAGAGAGAGGAAGGAGGACAGAGGGGTTTTTTAGTATGTGGTGTAGAGGAAGAGTAACTAAGAACATAGTGCTACGGATGGATGTTGGTGGGCCCTAGTGGAGCCTAAACCTAAGCAAATTTGCCCCTACTCGGCCCACGGGCCTAGATCAAGCCCATCGATTTAGCCCGGTCCGTGAGCTTTAGTGGATAGGGCCTAGACACAGGTTCTATTGCCTAGAAAATGTTTTCTCGATCGAAACCTAGGTCAAAAAATCTAGCCTGACTCATGTAATGGGCGATTCATGGGTAGGATTTTTTTGGCCCGAAATAGCCGTCCTTTTTTTATCCAGCTCGCAAAATGCTCATGTCTGGTGGAGCCAAAGCATCCTACGAATTAAGTCTATCTGGATGTCCAGGTGCTAGCAGCTCAGGAATACCTATGCATTCACTGTCCTAGTAAAACAATTCGATAGCAAAGGTTGGTGGCTCTGGCCACTCAGAACATGCCAGGAGCGTCAATGAGCCAGTGGCTCAGTGGGAGCGCCACCCGCTCGAGTTTGATCCTTGGCTAGGATGACTTACGTGCCGCACGGGGGATTTTTTTTCTAGAGGGGATTGAATGTGTGTGTGAGTTGCTCGGTAGGCGTGTTTCGACACCGCTTGGAGAGTCTCATCCGTATTTGAGCGCTGGGTAAGCATGGGTGCCCATTCGAGTTCTTATATGATGTGCTAGATCTCCGGTGATGCTAAATAAAACATGCCAGGGAGCACTATGTCACGGTCAAATGGAAGCGGAGGCGGAAACCTACCTAGGAAGAAACAGATCGCTGCGATGAAGTTGGCCCAGTTGGTAGGCGTGCTATTCGACCCAACATATATTAATTCGGCCTAGGATCAAAGAACTAAACTCAGCCCAACCACAGCACTAGCAGTAAGAGGCTAGAAAACGTGAGTTCATCATCCTAAGGAGTGCGGGCACTTTGTAAGGGCTAGTTTAGAAACTCAAATTTTCTTAGGATCCCAGACTTTTTTCAGGTAGAGCAATTGTCATTTGAATAACACACTTAATTCTCCATGGGGGACTTTCCATCCTTGGTTTTGTCTCTCCTTGCTTCCAATTTTCCAAATTAGGCCTAATAGGCTAGATATCAGCAGACAATCACTAGAGTTCGGCAGCCTATTAAGTCGGTCACACTGTACGCATAACTCAAGCTCCTCAGTTAGGCGTGGCCTCTTATTCCATTTAAATGCTGTATTGTAGCCCGCCGTGTCTGTTCTATTCACCATTTATCCCACTTAATCGTCCGTTTAGCACGACTAAACCACTAAACTACAGGTCACCAGCTATTTAGGTTAGGTGAACACTTGTCTAGTGTGTGGTGTTCAGTGGTCTAATTCATGCATTTCTTGTGTCAAGGCACACTTCTCTTGCCTCACAACATGACAGTTACTACAGGGCTACTCGCGCTTCCTTAATTTTTAGTAGGAGAAATAGTGATGTAGTAACTGTAGACTGTTGGGTAAATACATCATAGTTTTCTTTGGCAGCCATTAGAGGTATCTATACTACTTAGCAAAAAAAAAAAGGAAGTGTCTAATTGTCTATAATGTTTGTATATTGGTAGGGCAAGAACCATAAATTGCTGGAACGTTTTAAGTTTTATGGTAATCTAAAGTCGATTATCTAATTAAATAAAACAACTAAAGAAATAATAGCTAAAACCTTGATTCTCCACTATAAAACTACCCCACCTCACCCCATCAGAATGCAAAGGCATTCAGTAACTATCTACAAAACCATCAAATTAAACAACTGCACCTCAAGCTAGGATTGATACCCACCGTCCGGCAATGAGAACGAGCCACGGAGCACTACTCGCCGTTGCCATGGTGGTGATGGCGATGCTGTCAACAGGTAACTTACTATCGCCGTAAGCAGGATCCCTGGTTTTTCAATATCATACACGACCACGACCAAAGGCCAGCTAGCAGAGGCTAGAGCATCCGTCCATGCATACTCCATATCAATACTGTGTGTGATTTAGATATATTCATTTCTCCCTGCAGGGATCTGCACCGAGTTCCCGCCGGAGTACGCGTGCTCGAAGATCCTCTACTCCAGCGGCTGCGACGATAGGTGCCCAGACGAATGCTTCAGCCAGCTAAAGGGCGACGGGCTATGCATCGGCGAGGCGTGCCAGTGCTCCTACCTCTGCAGGCCGCCACCTAGTGACATCTGATCGATCTGATAGGCCATGCAGCAGGCAGTGGTTGTGACAGATATCCTAGTATCCTCCTGTACTAAGACAGAGGCTGCTTGTTTTGCCAGTGACAAATCTGCGTGGCATATATGCAATGTATTCTGTGCTCCATAGCGGGACTATTCCTAATTACCACCTGATGGATGCATGAGTTCATCTTCATTACTTGTGTCTTGCTCTTGCATGGTGAGAAGGGGAGACTTATCAGAGCTAGGATTCCGATATAGGGGAGCGGCCTGCTGGGGACCAATCTATCAAATATCAATAAAATTCCTAGAACGCGCGGTAAAATAAATGTGAAATAGAGATATAGAATCATACATGTACATATATATTGATTTATACATACCACTCATAGCAAAAATGATGTAGCATATGTTTGGTAATATAAAAGGAAGACATTTTAGTTACATCTCTACTAACTTTAATTTGACTTGAGGAGTACCAACTAGATCATAAGATTTAACAATATCGTTGGAAGTAATCTTGGCCACAGGTTCCTTTTTAATGTAAACTATCATGTAACTTTGCAAAAGGCCATTTCCAATTTTACTACTGGTATGCCTTGACAAGTTTTATTACTGTAAAGGTCCTCTCAGTGGTAGTAATTGATACTAGAAGAGTTATGATTAATCTTTGGAACCTGTGAACCATTGGATAAATAGTTTTTTGACTAGCCCCCTTGTTTTGAAAAGTACATTTGGATTGTTTTAATAGATCATGGTTTTATTTAGCAGCAATTAAAAGTGTCTATACTGCTTGACACCTGAAGAGAGAAGTATCTATACTATGCTATAAGTATACTGACAAGAACCCCAATTTGCTGGAACGTTTTAAGTTTTGCAGGAATCTCGCAACCAGTTACTCCAAGCCGATTATCTAAATGAAATTAGTAAGAAAATAATGATGTCAAATCTTGAATTTTCCACTATAAAACTACCCCACATCAACCGTTCAGAATCATAGGCATTCGAAAACTATCTACAGCAAAACCATCAAACAACTGCATCCCACTGGCCATGAGAATGAGAACCTACCATGGAGCACTGCTCCTCGTCCTTGCCAATGTGATGGCGATGCTGTCAACAGGTAACTATCCATAAGCAAGACTATTGGTTTTCAACTGCACGACCATAGCGTCAGTAGTGAAGTTCGTAGCAATGCCGTAGTGATCTGATCTCCATTAATTTCTCCCTGCAGGGATCTGCACAGCACCGGTGCCAGCGCCGACGCCGGCGCCGAGCTCGGAGGAGTCCCCGACGACGAAGCACACGTGTTTGAAGGTCCTCGCCGACAGCGGCTGCGACCGCAAGGCGTGCCACGGCAACTGCTTCATCAAGCTCAAGGGCAATGGAGTGTGCCTCCGCGACGTGTGCTGGTGCTCGTACACCTGCACATCGCTGCTGCCGCCGCCGCCGGCCCGGTGAAATGGCCATACAGGCAGCGGGCAGCCGAGATGACGTTCAGATTCCTGTGACATCCGATCCTAGCGTCCTAGGAGAGGGAGACTGTTTGTTTTGCTAGTGTCAATCTGTGTGGCATGCATGCAGCTCCGTAGCTGCACTGTTGCTAATTACCATGCTCGAGATCGAGAATAAATATGAGTTCTTCATGCCTTGCGCTTTGAGAATTGTGTGCCAACACAACGGATACACGTTCTAAATGGCTCACTTATGAAAAGAAATTTCATGTGTTGGGTATTGCAGCTTTATGTTGGGCCATATAAAGTCCGTAGCAAGGCCTGTTTTGAGGGCAAGTTGATTAAAAATCCAATTGAAATCTTATGTCATGCATGTGCTCTTATGCGATTTTGGGCAGATTTGTATGCTGAGATGGAGCAAAGGAAGCGTTGATTGAAGGTGTCAATACAATGTTGAAGATTGATGTGAAGTTGTTCACCAAGGCAAGTGAGAGGAAGAGGGATATCCGGTGGATCCAAGAAGCAGAACAAACACGATGAAGGTGACCAAGGGACCTCCGAGTGAAGACATAGCTGTTGGGAGCTCTAGCAATAGCTTGTTTCATTGTCTGTCATATCTTTGTGGCGGTTCCTTTTGTAACTGATGATGGATGTTGGTTGGCTTCGCTTGTTCTAGCTCTTCCTAGCGTTGTCTTTTGCTTTCTGGATACTCCCTTCCTTCCAAAATAAATAGTCATTCTCAGTCCTGAGGAATTAAACGTTTTTAACTTTGACCAATTATAAAAAATTAATATTTATAGTATATACTTAGTATCATTGATAGATCGTTGAATCTATTTTCATAATAAACTTATTTAGAGATACAAATATTGCTAATATTTTCTATAAACCTGATCAAACTTAGAAAATTTGGCTGGCACGGATACCATAGCGATACTTATTTTGAGACGGAAAGAGTACTCTTAAAGAAGCCGTATAGTTTTCCGAGCATGAGTGGCGGAGTTAGAAATATGATTTTTCGTTCGTTCCAGCAGTACATTGATCAATTTTTAAAATTTTAATGAAAAATTGTACGGACTTATCGGGTCTCGGCCCCCTGCTCCCCCTATCTCCGCGGGCAAGCATAGAAGTTCTCAGCCTTTCAGCGTACTAATCTAGTATTACAAAAAAAGTGACCCCCCATGTCCTATTCTAGAATCATATTTACGGGGTGTTTGATACAGGTGCCTTCCCAGCGAACGATTGAGCTGACTACAACTTTCTATTTTTGGTAAAAAATAATTCCACAACTTTCCTTTTTTTAGAAAGTTTTCTTTTTTTCGCTGATGCAGTAAAAAAAGCAAAACATTTACTTTAACTTGTTATAACTTCTGAACGGTGTATCTATTTTAAATTTTGTCTGCATCGGTGTGTTCTACGCAACAAGACGATCAAAACTAGATCCCATTTGCATATGTTTTAAATTTTTTTCTTAGTAGCAAATTGTGTGTACTAACTTATAACTTACATATAGCATATAACTTATGTACACAAGTTATATATAATAATTTATCATAATAACTTATGTACACAAGTTATCTAGAATAACTTATGTACATAAGTTGTGTTTGATAACTTCTGTACATAAGTTGTGTTTCATAACTTCTGTGTTTATAAGTTAATTCGTTCCTTTTTATGTTAATAACTTTTGTATTTGTAAGTTTTGGTATAAGTTATAAGTTCATTCATTCCTTTGTATTTAATAACTTTTTGAAAATAAGTTGTATTTCATAATTCTTGTGTTTCCAAGTTTCTCGCATAAGTTATAGATATAAGTTATATGTTATAAGTTAGTACACATAAATTATACTATAATGAAATTATTCGAAATATATGTAAGTGGGGTCTAGTTTTATTCATCTCGTTGCGTATAACATATCGGTGCAAACGGAATTTAAAATGGATATACCGTTCAGAAGTTATAGCAATTTAAAATAAATACTTTGCTTTTTTAAGACGGGGCCAATACTGACGTCACCGGGGAGTGCTTGCTGATTGCTTTCCAAATAGGGGTAACAGGTGGGATTTTTTTCCATAAAAGGAAATTAGAGCTGATTGAAAATTATTCGATGGATTCCCACTGCGTGAGCGTTCGCTCATTAGTGGGGCCGCTTTAGTCCCTGTCACATTGGATATTTGGATACTAATTAGGAATATTAAATATAGACTAATTACAAAACTAATTTCATTAGTCGTGACTAATTCGCGAGACAAATCTATTAAGCTTAATTATTGTTGATAGGAATATTTGCTCGTATACTATTGTCTTTATACAGATCACACTGTCCACACCTTTTGTTTTTGGCTGTCCCTACATGAAGAATATATAGTTTTCTAGGCTTCAACAAATTGTATGTTAGACACACCATTTTATTTTCCAAAGGATGGAGAAATCTTTGATTTAATACGTTGTAGTAAACAAAATTAGCATAATTTGCTAAGTAAAACTAGACCAAATAACCATACAACTAGGGGGGCGCCACATTTCTCCAAATAATTACAGTACGACAACCAACACAATTAAATCGTGGTTTTCTATGTGGCAAAACCGCAAAACCTCCATTCACACATACAACTCCGCCGAAGCACAAATCAACAGCGACAACTTCACAACTACTCCTACAACTCTATTGGGGCAACAACTCAACATGTTGGTTGGTTCATCTTAAATAATTACTGCGCAACATGCACCATAACACATGACAAGATTTAGATTGAGCTAGGATAAACCACACTCCTAAGGTCACTCCATGACGAAGGCTGTGGGGGTACGACTCCGGATACCCACGACAGACTACATGGGCTGTGCCGCCAGGGGTGGTCCAGCCCACAAGACGAAGCCTTACGGAGCACGGCACTGCTCGGCGCGCCCCATAAGACACCGAGAAGATATCCTGAAGATACGGCGTAATCTGTTAGGATATGTTACAATCATGTGATCCCTGTAATCTGTTATTACTTACCGGTTATCTCCTAGATCTAGCCAACTTGTAATCCTACCCCATAGCTATATAAGGCGGGTAGGGGACCCCCTCAAAACACACGCAATATCATACGATAGCCAATACAAACCAACAGACCATAGGAGTAGGGTATTACGTCGTGCTGACGGCCCAAACCTATCTAACTCTTGTGTCTCTGTTACCTTCTTATTCTTGATTACGCGCACCACTGCCGATCAATCTACCTTCGTGGGATACCCCTCGGAGGACTGCCGAGCATCTTTTGTCGACAGTTGGTGCGCCAGGTAGGGGTGCGCGTGCTGTTTCCATGACGAACAAGATGGTACATTTTGCAGGCTCTTTGTCCTCTCTGAAGCCCGACCAGATCTTCACGGTTGGATCGATCTTCTATGTCATCAATGCTGACGGAAACGGAGAGATCATCGAGCCGGTGCAGATCGATTCTACGCCGACCACACCAGCACCTGCAACAGCAGATCCGATCTCAGAACCGCCTCCAAGGTCGTCTCCACCAACAACTCGCCACCTACTTCCCCGCTATCTGAGGAAGCAGATCGACAACGACGATCTGATCGCATCCATCGATCAGGTCGGCTAGAAGCTCGCCGACTGCCTCTCCCTCGTGGAATCGGCTCTAACCACTCTGGTTTAGCACCGATCACCCTCTGATTCTGATCTATCGGAGGCTGATCAGGAAACTCATGGGGTTACGACCACCATCCATCAAGATACCCTAAGGGGCAAATTTGCCGACCAGGTGGGAGACATCTATCCTCTCGCTGACCCGATCGCCGACTAGCTCTCGCTGACTATCAATATGCTGCAAATCAGCCAAAGTCCCGAAGCATCCCTCCACACCATCCTGGAGGAAAATCCAGACTCTGAGTCCCAGGGCTCTACGAAGACGGTCGCTGAAACCGTCGCCGTCCAACCTCCTTTCCTACCCTTCTGTGGAGGTGGGATTTTTAATGTCAGCATTGACAGCCCTCCGTAGGATGGGGAAATCGATGAGGACCGTGTGGCTTGTGTCAATAGAAACGCCAACCATGCGCAGCGCCAAGCGAATGAGGTCACCATTGTGCTAGCTGAGGCTGCTCGCAACGGAGAACAGCTCAACTCGCAACGGTGGGCACGCCCACTTCGCCACAACCTTGACGACAAATTCGTTTGTGTCGACGTCCACGATGTCTACAAGACCCCAAGCGCCAACTTGGCCGTGGCCGCTAATGAGATCGCTTAGCTCGAGCAAATGCCAGAAGTCACCAAGGTCGCCGCAATGCTCAAAGCTACGCACTACCAGGTCAACGAGATCCGCTAGGATCAGGGACCTTTCTACTCGACAAGCTTGAATTGTCGATCCACCGCGCCAAGATCCAATCGTCGCCCCGACAGAAGCTGTTTCACTGACCAGCATCGTGATGATGAACGACCCCTTTAGGGAGAGCTAGGGGGAACCGTATCGACTACCCTTGCCAACATGACCAAGAAGTCGACTAGGATGCTCGAGCGCACATCAACAATCTCTGGGATGCACGGCATCATATCGAGGGGCGCCGTTTCTCTCGCCATGAAGAGGAAGTACGTCGGCGTCAAGAATACAAGCAAGAGTTCAGTAATCCGGATGCAGCCCTCTAGCCACTTAACGCCGGTAATGCTGTAGATCACGACGGTGATGATCCCGAAGTGCCCCAAGCATTCACGAGAGCACTCAGAACACTCCAGTGGCCCCGTGGTTTAAAAATCACTAGGGTCAAGCCCTACGAGGGGCGAATGAACCCCATATAGTGGCTACAAGCCTATGCTACTGCCGTGCGTGCCATCAGGGGAGATACTAGTGTCATGGCGAACTATCTTCCCGTCATGCTCACGCCAACCACAATGAACTAGCTCATGAGCCTCACCCCGGATTCCATCAGATCTTGGGAATAGTTGAAGAAGGTCTTCACCGACAATTACATGGCTACGTGTACTCGGCCGGGCACCAAGCATGATCTGAATCGCATCTATCAAAAACAGTCCGAGCTCCTTCGTAGTTACATCAAATGATTTTCAAGATGAGGAATTCTATTCCCAACATCATGGAAGCAGAAGTCATCACCACCTTTGTCTGAGGACTCCATCACCGTGACCTACGCTCCAAATTCAATCATAAGCCGTCAAAGGGGATTGGCGAGATGATCACGACTGTCGATCAGTACACCGACGCTAAAGAGGCCAAAGTTCGCTTCAACGAGGATGTGGGCACTCACCACCCAACTTGCTGCAGCGACGAGCGCCTCGATGAATGACACCACAGTGACTACCGCTACGACAACCGTGGCCACCATCAGGACAGTGGCCGTGATTGGCCGGAAGGGTCCAAAACTGGTCAATATCGCCGTCGCCGATCAGACAATATCATCACCACCGTTGACGAACCTCGCACCAAACGTAACTACGACGAGCAGTACAAGAAAATTCTCGAAGGCCCGTGCCCCCTCCACAAGAATAGCAAGCACAAGATGAAGGTCTGCCTTGGCTTGGCTAAGGAATTCTAGGGCAAAAAGAAGGACGACGACAGCAACGACGGAGCTAGAGGTCGCCGACCACCTGGGGACAACGATAACGCCTTCCAGGATCATGACAAAGTGGTTGCCACTATCTTTGCGGGCCTCACCGCCACCAAGAGCAGAAGAGATCGAAAACTCACCACCCGCCGGGTGCTTGCCATCAACACAAAAGATGCTATCACCAACCCCAGCTATCGCCCCTAGTCTAAGGTCCCCATCACATTCAACAGGGCCGACCAGTGGGCGGAGATCCCTTACACATGGTGTTTCCCCCTCATTCTCAATGCAACCGTCAGGAAAGTACTCTTCAGGAAAGTGCTCGTCGATGGCAAAAGTGCTTTGAACCTCCTCTTCGCTGGAGCCCTAAAGGAGCTAGGCCTTGGAATAGAATACCTCACTCCCTCCAACTCCTTTTGGGGTGTGGTACCTGGCAGGGCATCCAAACCGCTTGGAGAGATCACCCTCCCGGTATAATTCGGCATGGCTAGCAACTTCCGTGTCGAGCACATCAACTTCTACGTCGCTGGCTTCAACACCGCCTACCACGCCATACTTGGTCGGCCAGCTGAAAGGTCCTAATGGCTAGAGGGGGGTGAATAGATTATTAAAAAATTCTACAACAACACTTAACAAACCAGTTAGATAATTATGAGGCAAAGCAAGTGTTGTGCTAGCCTACTAAAATTGCAAACCACCTACCACAATTCTAGTTTATATAGTTTCTATCCACATAATAGCTATATCACTACACTAAGTTAGTGTGCTCTCAAAGGCTAACTAAAGAACCACACTAACCAAACTAACAAGCTCTCACAACTAGCTACGCTAAAGAGCTTGACAACTAGTTTGCGGAAATGTAAAGAGAGTGAGCAATTTGTTTATACCGCCATATCGAGGAGTGAACCAATCAATCATAAGAAGGAATACCAATGAAGACCAATCACCTCAGAATCAAATGATGAACACAATGATTTTTACTGAGGTTCACTTGCTTGCGGCAAGCTAGTCCTCGTTGTGGCGATTCACTCACTTGGAGGTTCACACGCTAATTGACATCACATGCCAAATCCTTAATAGGGTGCCACACAACCAACACAAGATGTGCATCACATAAGCCATGAGCAATTCACTAGAGTACCTTTTGGCTCTCCATTGGGGAAAGGTCAAGAACCCCTTATAATCACCACGATCAGAGCCGGAGACAATCATCAACCTCCGCTCGACGATCCTCACTACTTCAAGCCATCTAGGTGGCGGCAACCACCAAGAGTAACAAGCAAATCCCACAGCGAAACACGAACACCAAGTGCCTCAAGATGCAAACACTCAAGCAATGCACTTGGATTCACTCCCAATCTCACAAAGATGTTGAATCTATGATGGAGATGAGTGGGAGGGCTTTGGCTAAGCTCACAAGGTTGCTATGTCAATATAAATGGCCAAGTGGGTGAGCTAGAGCTGGCCATGGGGCTTAAATAGAAGCCCCCCACGAAATAGAGCTATCGTACCCCTTCACTAGGCACAACACGGGGTGATCGGATGTTCCGGTCATATCGACCGGACGTAGGACCCCAGCGTCCAGTCGCTCGATGCTTGCCATGTGTCATCAGCTTCAAACATTGATCGCCCAATCTCAATGGTCATAAGTACATTTAAGTAGTGACCGGACGCGCTGCTCAAAGTGACCGGACGCACCAACACCAGCGTCAGGTCGTTTCTAGTAAGGTACCAGAAGCGAAAAATCACGACCGGACTCACCCAGCGTCCGATCACTCAACGTCTCCCCTATGTGCTGCATATGTCATCATACATCATACTGACCGGACTCAGGCCCTGAGCGTCCGGTCATTTCTCACGCCAGCGTCCGGTCATGAGACCGAAACCGCACGCTCACTGCTACCACTGACCGGACGCACTGGTCCTATCGAGACCAGCATCTGGTCACTTATAGTGACCTTCATTCACCTGGGTTAAGCCACCGAACACGTCCGTTACGCTCTGTGAAACCCTGTCTTTTCTGTATAGGGCGTCGGTGGCCACCGAACACTCCGCTGGTGAAGTTTCTAACCCTTGCTTAAATGTGCCAACCACCAAGTGTATCACCTTGTGCACATGTGTTAGCATATTTTCACAAATGTTTTAAGGGTGTTAGCACTCCACTAGATCCTAAATGCATATGCAATGAGTTAGAGCATATAGTGGCACTTTGATAACCGCATTTCGATATGAGTTTCATCCCTCTTAATAGTATGGCTATTGATTCTAAATATGATCACACTCACTAAGTGTCTCGATCACCAAAAATAAATTGGCTCCTACCACTTATACCTTTACCTTGAGCCTTTTGTTTTTCTATTTCTTCTTTTTAATTCCAAGCACTTGATCATCACCATGGCAACACCATCGTCATGTCATGATCTTCATTTGCTTCACCACTTGGAGTACTGCTACCTATCTCATGATCACTTTGATAAACTAGGTTAGCACTTAGGGTTTCATCAATTCACCAAAACCAAACTAGAGCTTTCACCAGCTCTGGCCAAGTTCATGGCCATACCGCACTAGCCTAGCTGGTATTGAAGATGCCTTCGCCTGTAGAAGTTTTGGCACTATAGGCCAACCTCTCCATCTCCTACGCATACAAAACAGAGTCTCTCCCTCACCAAAGCCATCGACCTCTCCATCTAGATGGCCAGCATGCTCACCGACACCAAGACGGTGCCCGCCAATGATCTAGAGATCCCAGCGCTGGAGCCTCCTCGTGGCTCCACAAAGTCTAAGGAAACAAAGGAGGTCAGCCTCCCCTCGATGACCCCACCAAGACCGACAAGATTGGGGCTCATCTCGATCCCAAATAGGAAAGCACGTTTGTCTCCTTCCTACATGTCAACGCCGACGTGTTTGCTTGGAAACCTATAGACATGCCAGGGGTACCACGGGAGAAGATCGAGCACTCCTTGAATGTCTCGCCGACCACCAAACTGATCAAGCAGAAGCTCCAACAATTCACATCAGACAAGAAGGAGGCTATTAGGGTAGAAATAGAATGACGCCTAGTAGCTGGATTTATTAAAGAAGTGTATCATCCTGAGTGGCTGGCAAACCTAGTCCTTGTTCAAAAGAAGAATAAAGGATGGGGAATGCGCATTGATTACACTGATCTCAACAAACACTACCCTAAAGACGCCTTCGGTCTGCCTCAGATAGATGCGGTTGTAGACTTTTACTCTAGCTATCACCAGATATCCCTCAAAGAGGACGACCAGATCAAAACATCGTTCATCATGCCTTTTGGTGCGTATTGCTATACCACCATGTCCTTTGGACTCAAAAATGTTGGGGCGACCTATCAAAAGGCCATCCAAATGTTCCTTGACCAACATATAGGCCACAACGTCAAAGCTTACATTGATGATGTGGTTGTCAAATCAAAAACTGCCGATAGTCTCATCACCGACCTTGAAGAAGCGTTCGCTAATCTAAAAAGATACAGATGGAAGTTGAACCCTTCAAAGTGCATCTTTGGAGTTCCATCCGACATACTCCTGGGCTACATCATCAGTGCCCACGGTATCGAACCCAACCCCGACAAGGTCTCCGCTATTACCAATATGAAACGGCCAACCTGCGTAAAGGATATACATAAGCTCACAGGGTGCATGGCTGCTCTCAGCTGCTTTATATCATGCCTCAGTGAAAAGGGACTACCGTTCTTTAAACTACTCAAGGCCTCTGAGTGTTTCTCCTAGTCGGAGGAGGCTGATACAGCCTTTAAGCAACTCAAGTTATTTTTAATGAAGCCTCCGATCATGACGGCGCCTCCACTAGACAAAACCCTACTGATCTACATCGCTGCCACTTCTCGCGTCGTTAGCACATCTATCGTCATGGAGCGTGAGGAAGTTGGACACACCTATAAGGTACAACGTCCAGCCTACTTCATCAGTGAGGTTCTTAATGAGTCCAAAACTCATTACCCTCAGGTTCAGAAGCTGTTATACGCCATTTTGGTCACGTCACGCAAACTCCGCCATTACTTCAAGTACTACAAGATCGCCGTGGTCACCGAGTTCCCCATAGGGGACATCCTCCATAACAAAGAGGCCAATGGCCGCATCATCAAGTGGGCAGTCGAGCTTGGCACTTATTCCATAGAATTTAGAAGCAGGACGACCATTAAGTCGCATGCGCTGGCTAACTTTGTCGCTGAGTGGACCAAGATACAAGAGCCTATCCCCACTGCTTGCCCCGAGCACTAGATAATGTATTTCGACGGTGCCCTCAACATCAATGGTGCTGGCACTAGCATTTTGTTTATTACTCTGACTAAGGACAAGCTCCGATATGTCCTTCGAATTCATTTTCCAGCTTCCAACAACGCCGCGGAATATGAAGCATGTCTCCACGGACTTCGTATAGCCGTCGAGCTTGGCGTCAAATGCCTCATGATATACAGAGACTCTGCGCTGGTCATCAACCAAGTCAACCAAGATTGGTCCTATTCTAGTGAGAAGATGGATGCATACTGCGCCAAGATCAGGAAACTTGAAGGAAAGTTTTACGGTATCGAGTACCACAACATGGTACGAGACCAAAATTAGCTCGCCGACCACCTATCTAAGATAGGCTCTTCTCATGCTGTGGTTTCACCTAGGGTCTTCATTCAAGACCTCTTCACGCTGTCTATTAAGGAAGAGAAGGAAGTTCAAGAAGTTTCCCCTGCCGAGCAGCTGGTACTTACAGTACCTTCGCTGGTCGTAGATTGGAGGGAACAGTTCATCAAGTACCTCACCAGCGTCGACGTACCCGCCGATAAGACCAAAACTGAATGCCTCATCCATCGTAGCAAGCATTACATGCTGGTAGATGGGAAGTTGATGAGGAAAAGCGCCAAGGAAGGAATACTGTAGAAATGTATCACCCAAGAAGAGGGAGCAAAACTACTTCTTGAGATCCACTCTGGCTCCTGTGGCAATCTTGCGGCCTCCAGAAACCTGGTCGGCAAAGCTTTCCAAGCTAGTTTTATTGGCCCACGACCATCACCGATGCAGAAGACCTCGTCCGACATTGTGAAGGATGTCAATTTTTTGCCAAGCAAATATACGTGTCGGCGCAGGAATTGCAGACCATCCCAGCTTCTTGGCCTTTTGCATGCTGGGGACTAGACATGTGAAAGGTCCTAATATGGCTAGAGGGGGGTGAATAGCCTATTTAAATATCTACAAATCAACTAGAGCAATTTGATTAGTATGACAGATAGTGAAATGCAAACTTGCTCTAGCTCTACAAGGGTTGCAAGCCACCTATCCAACAATTCTAGTTGCAATGATTACTAGGCACACAACTTGCAATGTTACTACTCACTATGAGCTCTCAATCTTGCTACTCTAAAGAGCTCCACTAGATGAACTTAAAATAACAAAGCAAGCTCTCAATTCTAAGTACACTAAAGAGCTTGCCACAACTAGTTTGCAAGAATATAAATGAGTGAGTAGGATGATTATACCGCCATGTAGAGGAGTGAACCAATCACAAGGTGAATATTAAATCAATCACCGGGAGAATACCAAATGGCAAGAGATAACCAATTTTCTCCCGAGGTTCACGTGCTTGCCAACACGCTACGTCCCCGTTGTGTCGACCAACACTTGGTGGTTCGGCGGCTAAGAGGTGTTGCACAAACCTCGTCCACACAATTTGGACACCGCAAGAACCTACCCACAAGTGAGGTAACTCAATGACACGAGCAATCCACTAGAGTTACCTTTCGGCGCTCCACCGGGGAAGGTACAAATCCCCTCACAATCACTGGAGATGGCCATGAACAATCACCGACTCGTGCCAATCCTCCTGTGCTGCACCAAGCCGTCTAGGTGGTGGCAACCACCAAGAGCAACAAGTGAATCCTACAACAAAACACGAACACCAAGTGCCTCTAGATGCAATCAATCAAGCAATGCACTTGGATTCTCTCCCAATCTCCCAATGATGATGAAACAATGATGGAGATGAGTGGGAGGGCTTTGGCTAAGCTCACAAGGTTGCTATGTCAATGCAAATAGCCAAGAGTGAGCTTGAGCCAGCCATGGGGCTTAACTAGAAGCCCCCACGAAATAGAGCCATTGTACCCCTTCACTAGGCACAACACGGGGTGACCGGATGCTCCGGTCAGTTCGACCGAACGCAGGACCCCAGCGTCCGGTCGCCCGATGCTTGCCACGTGTCATCGGCTTCAAACGCCGATCGCCTGATCTCAATGGTTAAGTGATGACTGGATGCATCAGTTAGAAAGTGACCGGACACAGGACCCTAGCGTCCGGTCATTTCCAGTAAGGTTCCAAACGCAAAATTTCACGATCGGACGCGTCCGGTCATGCTCGACCGGACTCACTCGGCATCCGGTCACTCAACGTTTCCTCTGTGTGCCTCACGTCAGCGTACGTTAGCACTGACTGGACTCAGACCATGAGCGTCTAGTCAGTTTACATGCCAGCGTCCGGTCACAAGACCAAGACCATGTGCTTACTGCTGTCACTGATCAGACTCTGAACCCAACGTCCGGTCACTGCACCACCAGCGTCCGGTCACTCTGTGAACCCCTATCTTTTCTGTATAGGGCGCTAGTGGCACCGTTGGACTGTTCGCACTCTCCATGGGTGAAGTTTTTAACCCTTGCTCAAATGTGCCAACCACCAAGTGTATCACCTTGTGCACATGTGTTAGCATATTTTCACAAATACTTTCAAGGGTGTTAGCACTCCACTAGATCCTAAATGCATATGCAATGAGTTAGAGCATCTAGTGACACTTTGATAATCGCATTTCAATACGAGTTTCACCCCTCTTAGTAGTACAACTATCTAACCTAAATGTGATCACACTCACTAAGTGTCTTGATCACGAAAACAAAATGGTTCCTACTATTTATACCTTTGCCTTGAGCCTTTTGTTTTTCTCTTTCTTCTTTTCCAAGTTCAAGCATTTGATCATCACCATGCCATCACCATCGTCATGATCTTCGCCATTGCTTCATCACTTGGAGTAGTGCTACCTATCTCATAATCACTTTGATAAACTAGGTTAGCACTTTGAGTTTCATCAATTAACCAAAACCAAACTAGAGCTTTCAATCTCCCCCTTTTTGGTAATTGATGACAACCCTTTTACAAAGATATGAGTTAAAATTTAATTGAGTCCATGTTGCTTGCCCAAGCATATTCACCATGTGTAAAGGATATGGACAAGTTTCATGAATCCCAAATGGTAGCAATTGCTCCCCCTACATATGTGCTAAGAGTTTGGATTGTAGCTTGCACATATACTTAGATAGGAAATATAGGAGACAATTTCTACCGTATGATGCTATGGTATAAGAGATGGACCTTTGAAGCGTGATACCAATCGGAGTGCACCAATATACCATCCTTAGCACCATTAGTAACTATATATACACAAAAACTAGAATACCCCATGAGATCAACATTACAAGCAAGGGTCTAGTTTCCATAAAATGAACATAAGTCTAGTTACTTTAGCCTATGCATGCTAGTTTTTTATTTCACCATTCAAGCATATAACTAGCATACACCACACAAGCATGGATATTGAAATTTAGAACTTGTGCTATGCAAGCAAATATATGAAATGCACATTCAAATACAATATACAAGGTTTATGAGCTTGCTCCCCCTACTTGTGTGCATTTTTTAATTGATCCCCCCTTACAATGTGCATTTTTTATTTGATCCCCCTTACAATGTCATTTCATTTGTTTTCATTTGTTTGCTCCTCCTATCTTACTATCTTTGTGAATTTCTCTCCCCCTTTGTCAACAATTAGCACAAAAGGTGAGCTCAAATTATAGATAGGTTGAGGTGAAACCATGTGAAATGATGATCATTGTCCCAATTTGATTCAATCTAGATCACTTGCAAAAGATATTTAACTTGGTTTGATCCAAGGACAAGCTTCTTCACACCTCTAAATAAGGGTTATCTTGTACCATGTTGAGTTAAATACTTATAGCTTATTTTCTAGACCAAACACTAGGTTTACAAGCCCACAAACGTGTTATATGCTACCACTAGATAATTTCAAACATACAAGCAATAGTGGTACCATACAAGCATCAAATTCATTTGATTTCCATGAATGAGCCTAGGATAAGATAGGAATGACTAGATGCACTAAACAAGTCCTTAGTAATGGATGGATGATATGTCAATCAATTTTACCTTGCTTTGCTTGAAGGAGAGGCATGCCATATAATGGGGGGGTGCATCAACATATATTTGAGAAATCAAGTATGTTCAATTCATTCCTTAGCTTGCAAGACCTCTTTTCATCAAGTGGCTTGGTGAAGATATCAGCAAGTTGATCTTTAGTGCCCACACTCTCAATGCAAATATCCCCTTTTTGTTGGTGATCTCTTATGAAATGATGGCGGACATCTATATGCTTTATTCTTGAATGTTGAATCAGGTTGTTTGTGAGCTTTACGGCACTCTCATTATCACATAGCAATGGCACTTGCTTGAATTTAATTCTAAAATCACTCAAAGTAGCCTTCATCCAAAGTAATTGAGCACAACAACTACCGATTGAAATGTACTCCGCTTCGGCGGTTGAAAGTGCTACACTATTTTGCTTCTTTGATGACCAAGACATAAGTGATCTTCCTAATAGTTGGCTGTCACACCCAATTTTAAGGATAAAATTGAATGCACAAAACTCGTGTGTGCCCAGGAATCAATCACACACACAAGCTGACAAATTACAACAGTATCATCACAGTGTCTCATACATCAGAGTTATAATAGAACTTAGTATCATACATCACAGCGGAATAATAAAAATAGAATAAACTCTCATGGCCGTCATCACAGGGAAGGTCAACTGGTTGACCACAAGCCTAATAATCCTCCGGGAAATCCTCATACCCGATGTCATCTGTTACCCATCCGGGATTTTTATCCAAGTAAAGAAAATAAACAAGTGTAAGTACATTCCGTACTTAGCAAGCTAACATGGGGTTATGAAGCTCAAAAGGATAGACTCTGGTTTACTGCAGTTAGCATTTTTAATAGGTCAAACTTTTATTCTCAAGTATTATCAGGTTATGCTTAAGCTCCCATTTAATTCCCATGAGAACAAATATCAAGGTCAGGTGTACCAAATGTCATCATAGAACAACTTAATTGATCATCATCAAGTATCCAGTTATTCTGTGAGTTTTCCGGGCCGCTCGTAACCGTGAGCACGGCTGTTATAACAGTTTGTTACCCTCTGCAGAGGTGGTGCACATTCACCGCGAGTCGTGATCCCCATATGCCCGGGTTAATTACTCCCATGTCACTACCAAGGTGAGCGGGCAGGGTACACTATGAAGCCATTTCATAGGTTTCCCTAACAAGTTAGGGCCGCTAGGTTTCCTTGGCAGGCAGATGTAGGGACCCCCCTTTCCTATGGCACAAATCCATCGCGGCTATACTCATAGGAACAGAGGCAGCCCTATACCCAAAGTGGCAAGCCCCATTTGCGCCAAAAAGGTAACCTCTAACTAGTTAGGAAGGATCCTATTACTGAGCTAAAGTCAGAGCCATATGACTCTCCCGGTTGCACTGTCAGTCCCAGCTTTTGCCGACAGATAAGTCCTTATGGAGGGCCGGGAGCAAAATGAACAAAGGTCATTTGCACTTTCGCCCTATGGAACAGTTGATATAATTCATGTTACTCACTTTGTTCCATAGTATCATTCATCACTATGTATATCAAGTTCAGTTAGAGCACTAGCAATCTACCCATATGCATTTAACCCATAGGAGACAAGAAACAGGATAACAATCACTAGGATGTCCTTACGGGTATCAAATTTAGACACATGCAAATGAGTAATTGCTTAAAGTGAAATAGGACAACAAGGAAGGCCCATGTTATACTTGCCTTGGTTCACAAACTCGTGCTGGTCCTGCTGGTCGTCGAAGAGTTCTTGGTCTCCAACGTTTTCCTCACCGTCTGAACGCGACCAACACGGCAACATACAACATTCCAAAAGCATTCATGCAAAGCAAACACTCCTATCATTAGAACAGTACACCAACAGTATTGAAATCAAAATAAAATGTTTGTAAAACAAATCTACGTTTCGCTACGATCACGTCAATGCGAATTTCACGAAAAACGGAGCTAAAATGCGACAGTTATGATTAAAACGGGTTTTCCAAAAGCCCTATATTTAATTAATTCTAATCATGAAATTAAAAAGTTCCAAACTTGACTAACAGTAGCTCCAACATGTAGCTTATGAAATTACGAAGCTAACGCGATTTGAATGGATCAATTCGGAGTTAAAACGACAATTCTATAAGCGAAACAGTTCGAATGGCATTTCTGTAAATACTGAAAGCGTACTTTTGACTTAAACAGCGAAGTTTACGCTTTCTAAACGGGTTTGCGCATTCAGAGAAATACGCTAAGGACGGCGGGTTAGGACTTAGAAAAATCCAGGGACTCTTTAGCAAATTTACCCCCGAAGGGGTATCTTCTATTTTCGGCCGTTAGATCCAGATCGGACGGTTTGGATTAGCCTGGGGGTTTCGGCCGGCCGGAACAGTGACTCCGGCGAGGCAAGCCATGGCCGGCGGCGTGAAGCTCACTGGCGCGCGTGGTTCCGGGGCTAGGGGCCACGGTTCGGAAATCCGGAGGCACCGGGAGAAAGCTGGGGAGGAGGGGAACTCGCCCAGGCCATCACGACGGCCGGAGGAGAAGGTTGGAGTGGCGGCCGCCATGGCCGACGGCCAAGAGCTCGCGGACGCTTGCGGAAAAGGCGCTAAAAAGCCACAAAACTCGAAAAGAAATGCATGGGGAGAGAGAGGGGACCACGGCGAGCTCACCACGGGCGAGAAACGGAGGTGGGGACGGCTCGGAGACGACGGCGACGCGGACGGCGAGGTCGGAGATCGGCGGGGCTCCTCCGTGCGGCAGTTTCGGCCGGGACGAGGCGAAAACAGAGCGGAGCAGCAGGGGCGCGCAAGGGGGGCGCTCGGCTGCCTTTTAACGAGGCCGAGGCAACGGGAGGACTCCCACGACGCGTGATGTGGGCGCGGTTGCGGCCGCGGCTTGAGCGGGCGGTTGCCGAAGGAAGGGGAAGGCGCTGGCAGGCGGGGCCAGGCGGTCAGCGGCTGAAGGAGCGAGGAAGGGCGCGGCAGCGGTTGGCGGCCGAGTGGGCCGGCGGGGCTTGCTGGGCCGAACGGCCGAGGCGCGCGACCGGGCTGGCGCGGCTGCGGGGCTGGGCTGCGGTGCTGGGCCGCGGGGAAGGAAATGGCCATGGGGCCGAAAGTCCAGGAAGAGAGGGAAAGAGGAATTTTTCCTTTTCTTTTTCCAAACAAATTTTTCCAAAAGCATTTTAAATACAAATTTCAATTAGATTTTGAACTCATTTGGAATTCGAATCAAAACCATTCATCTCAAAATAAATATGCAACAGCATATATGCATCACTTGCAGCTAACCTTATATTTGATTTTAGTTTTCACAAAAATTATTTATTTCCTATATTTCAATGCTCACCAAAATTGCTTAAATAAATCAATTTGGCTATTTTTAGAAAATGAAAATTTAGGGTGTTACATTTCTACCCCCCTTAAGATGAATCTCGACCTCGAGATTCGGGTGATTGCTTACTCAAACAGTTGGGGATAGGTCTTCCTCAGATCCTCTTCTCTTTCCCAAGTAGCCTCATCCTCTGTGTAACGATTCCACTGCACCTTGCACATCTTTACTGTTCGGCTTCTCGTAACTCTTTCGGCAGTTTCCAAGATCTTTATCGGATACTCCTCATAAGTAAGATCTTCCTTGACAACAAGTTCTTCCAAAGGAATTTGTTCTTCTGGTACCCTCAGACACTTTTTCAACTGGGAAACATGGAACACGTCGTGCACACCGGACAAGCTCTCAGGCAATTCCAACTGATAAGCTACTTCTCCACGTCTCTCTAGGATCTTAAAAGGTCCTATATACCTTGGGGCTAATTTTCCTTTCATATTGAATCTTCTCACACTTCTCATTGGTGACACTTTCAGGTACACATAATCACCAATCTCGAAAGTCAGCTCTCTTCTGCGGTTATCAGCGTAACTCTTCTGTCGAGACTGAGCTACTCTCAAATTGTCTCTAATCATTCTCACTTGTTCTTCCGCGTCTCTAAGGACATCGGGACCAAACACTTGAGTTTCTCCAGTCTGATTCCAGAACAAAGGCGTTCTACACTTACGTCCATACAATGCCTCGAAAGGTGCCATCTTGAGGCTCTTTTGATAACTGTTGTTGTACGAGAACTCTGCGTAAGGCAGACTCTTATCCCAACTATCACCATACTGAAGTGCACAGGCTCTCAACATATCTTCCAAAATCTGGTTGATCCTTTCAGTCTGTCCATCAGTTTGCGGGTGGTAAGCAGAACTGAAATTCAACTTTGTTCCCAAAGATCTATGTACTTTATGCCAGAATTGCGATGTAAATTGGGTGCCTCTATCCGACACAATTTTCTTGGGAACACCATGTAAGCACACTATTCGTTCCATATATAACTCTGCTAATCTTGCACCATTATAAGTAGTCTTGACTGGTAAAAAGTGAGCGACCTTGGTGAGTCGATCCACTATTACCCATATTGAATCATACCCTCTTTGAGTGCGGGGTAATCCTACAATAAAATCCATGCCAACTTCTTCCCATTTCCATTCTGGGATCTTCATTGGTTGTAGTAACCCTGCAGGTCTCTGATGCTCAGCTTTCACTCTTTGGCAAGTGTCACACAAAGCCACATATTCTGCCACATCTCTCTTCAAACCATACCACCAATACTTTTCTTTGAGATCCAAGTACATTTTGGTACTTCCGGGATGTATAGAATAAGCAGACTCATGGGCCTCTTGCAGAATTGCATCTCGGATAGCTTTCACTTCCGGTACACATATCCTTTTACCGAACCAAAGGGTTCCATTCTCATCCATTCTGAATCCGGGTGCCTTTCCAAGCACTACATTCTCTGCTATCTCTTTAAGTTTTTCATCCTCCAATTGACCTTTGCGTATCTCCTGCTCTAGAGTAGGCTCTATCACCAATTCTATTGCATTAGTGACCAGACTCAAGTTGAGATACTCCATTTCAGCACACAACTCTGCTGACATAGATGTTGTCTGAATACCATTGGCATAACTCTTTCTGCTAAGTGCATCAGCTACGACGTTTGCCTTTCCCGGGTGATAATGCACTTCCAAATCATAGTCTTTGATCAATTCCAACCAACGACGTTGTCTTAAATTCAGATCTGATTGGGTGAAGATATACTTCAAACTTTTATGATCAGTATAGATATCACTCTTATGTCCAATCAGATAATGTCTCCAGATCTTTAAAGCATGAACCACAGCTGCCAATTCCAAGTCATGAGTAGGATAATTCAACTCATGCTTCCTTAGTTGTCTGGATGCATATGCAACCACTCTTCCTTCTTGCATAAGCACACATCCAAGACCCAAACGGGATGCATCACAATATATAGAGAAGTTCTTGTTTAAATCGGGCAAAATTAATACTGGAGCTGTAGTCAATCTCTTCTTTAGCTCTTCAAAGTTTGCCTGGCATTTATCCGACCATACATACTTAGCATTCTTTTCCAACAAAGCTGTCATAGGCTTGGCTAGCTTGGAAAAACCTTCAATGAACCTTCGGTAATAACCAGCCAATCCCAAGAAGCTTCGAATCTCACTTACAGTAGTTGGTGGTTTCCAATTCAGTACATCTCGCACTTTGCCTGGATCCACTGCTATTCCACCATTGGAGACAACATGACCCAGAAAAGAGACTTCCTTTAACCAAAACTCACACTTGCTCCGCTTAGCGTACAACTTATGTTCTCTAAGCTTTTGCAAGACCATTCTTATGTGTTCCGCATGTTCTTCTTCAGTCTTGGAGAATATTAGTATGTCATCTATGAATACTACCACAAATTTATCCAGAAACTCCATGAACACCTTATTCATCAAATACATGAAATATGCAGGTGCATTGGTCAATCCAAAAGACATAACGGTGTACTCATATAATCCATACCGTGTAGTGAATGCTGTCTTAGGTATATCCGAGTTCCGAATCTTAAGCTGATGATAACCAGATCGGAGATCAATCTTGGAGAACACATGAGCTCCTCTCAACTGATCAAACAAATCATCTATCCTAGGCAAAGGGTATTTATTCTTGATGGTAACCTCATTAAGTGAGCGGTAATCCACACACATCCATTGACTACCATCCTTCTTATCCACAAAGATCACAGGTGCCCCCCATGGGGAAGAACTGGGGCATATGAAACCTTTTTCTTGCAACTCTTTTAGTTGTTTCTTAAGCTCTTCTAATTCATTAACTCCCATTCTATATGGACGTTTAGCTATTGGTGCAGTTCCAGGTAATAATTCAATAATGAATTCAATGTCTCGGTCAGGTGGCATACCTGGCAAGTCATCGAGGAAGACATCCGGAAATTCCTCCACGACACGATCTTGTTCATTGATTTCACCATCTAGCTGATTCACTGTGGCTGTAGGCTGAGCTTGCACTACTACTTCTACACAGATTCTATCCCCATTGAGTGATGTCACAACCACAGATTTCTCCTGACACTGTATCACTGCCCGGTGTTGTTTCATCCAATCCATTCCCAGGATAAGGTCAATTCCCGCTGTTCTCAAAACAATAGGCTTCACCTTGAAGTCTACCCCCCTTAAGGAAATGCTAGTTGAGGGGCTCCAATAAGAAGCGGGCAT
The DNA here is from genome assembly GCF_019320115.1 of Miscanthus floridulus. NCBI lineage: Eukaryota > Viridiplantae > Streptophyta > Magnoliopsida > Poales > Poaceae > Miscanthus > Miscanthus floridulus. Next base: position 218,545,185 of record NC_089587.1, on the reverse strand, counting down.
ACTACCTCCCGGGGAATTCACTAGTATTGGGTTTTTCATGGCACACAAAGGTATGCTATGCATTCTAACAAAAGCTTGGGAGATAAAAGAATGCGAAGCACCAGAATCAAAAAGTACGGTAGCAGAGATAGAGTTGACACTGAACGTACCCAACATGACCTCAGGCGTCTCCTGAGCTGCATCAGATGACACATAGTTCACCTTCGCTGTGAGAGGTGGTCGGGCGTTGAACTTCTGATTGTTGGCCTGATTCTGAGGTGCTTGCTGGTTCTGCTTCTTAGGACACTGATGAGCATAGTGACCTACTTCTCCACATCGGTAACAGGCATTGGGATTGTTGGGTGCGCCACTCTTCACAGGAGCATTGTTAGGCACTCCCTGGCGTGTTGCAGGATTGCCAGTCTGTTGCGGGGGACGCTGATTTCCAAACTGTTGCTGAAACTGAGGGCGTTGCTGGAACTGGTTCCGCTGAGGGTACTGACCACGGTTTCCCTGATGAGTTGGTCCTTGATTCCTCTGCTGGAAACCTTGCTGGGGAAAAGCACGTGGGCGAGTGTTGCTTCCAGAAGCTTGCCCTTGGAGCCTTCTCTTCTTAGCTTCCATCTCCTTGCGCTTATCATCAATCACGATTGCGCGATTCACCAAGGACTGGAAGTTAGGATAAGTATTAGACATCAGCTGGAGCTGCAGTCCATCATAGAGTCCCTTGAGGAAACGGCGTTGCTTATCCTTGTCATCTGCCACATCATTAGGAGCATAGCGGGATAGTTGTGCAAACTTGTCCCGATATTCCGCCACAGTCATTGATCCTTGCTTGAGAGATCTGAATTCTTCCTGCTTCAGTTCCACTAGTCCATCAGGAATATGGTATGATCGGAAACTGTCCTTAAATTCCTGCCAAGTGATATCAGGAGCATTGTTGGGACGTCCAAACTGGAATGATTCCCACCAATCCTGAGCAGCTCCTTGGAGTTGCCCGGAAGCATACAACACTTTCTCCAGGTCGTTGCATTGTGCTATGTTCAGTTGTTTCTCCACAGCACGCAACCAGTCATCGGCCTCCATAGGGTCTGTGGCATGTGTGAACACCGGTGGACGACCTTTCATAAACTCTCCACGCTTATCTCTAACCTGGACAGGCGGTGGACCTCTTGCATGTTCATTGTCCAAACGCTGCATCATAGCTTGCATCAGCTGCGCTTGCATACCCAAGATCTGCTCCATGGTCACAGGTGGCGGTGGTGGATTCATAAGAGCATCACGTCCACGACCACGGCCTCTGCCTCTTCCTCCTCTTGCGGCCATCTGTTTTCCAACAAATGGGCAAAATTTAGAGATCTTTCCAATTATAGAGAGCTTACAAGAGATAAGAAACAATGCTGAAAATTTTCTGGGCAAGATTCAAATTCAGCAGTTCAGTAAAACTGCTATAACTCGAGTTCCAGAGATCCAACGGAGGTGCACCAAGATTCGTTAGAAAGCTTAGGACATCAGCTACAACTTTCATTTAGACCACTTTTACAGATTCGAATTCGCACATAGTCAAAAATAGAGCTAAACCGAAACTGTTCTGAGTTCCAGACAGCGCAGGAACATCAACTTGTGCAAATTAGATCTCCCAAACCTGAATAGCTATTGACGTGATTCCAAAGACACTTGAAAGATACAGAGGTCTAGTTATCTCCACAAAAATTTTAGAATTTTTATCATCCCAGATTTTGAGTTACCAGATAAAGAACACAGGCTGATCCAGAAATCAGCACAGCAGAGATAAGATAAAGTGATACTTCTGCATTAAGATTTCATTCTAAATTTAAAATTCCAATCTAAGGAAGTTGTGGACATGCCCACAAACTTCCAGCAATCAAGCAAAATACCAACTCAACCAAGTTCACAAATCAAACATCTAATCAACCAAGTTCACAAGACCAACAAGACTAAATAAGGACACAATCTAACGACGTGATAATCTAGATCAAGGCACCTAACACCTATGGAGCGGTGTCAATCATGGTGAAGGAACGGCGCTTCTTCTTGTAGATGGAAGGCTGTCCCAGCTGTGCTCGAAGTTCATCCACTTGTTTCTGAAGACGTCTCTGCGCCCTCTGAGATGCACGCAGTTCTCCTTTGACCTCATCATCCACTCCCTGCATAGCGTGGACATGCTGCACCGTTGCCTCCAAAGTGGGGTCATTCTCTGGTGGAGCCAAAACCTGCCAAACACCCTCATGATCATTTCGAGGAAGGAACCTGAAGCGATCCTCCCTCATGGCCTCGAAGCGACGACCATGGTAGTGGATGTAGGCATTCTGTGCCGCATCCTCCATGCCATCCAAAGCATGGGCTCTCCTGGCAGGGGCACTGTGGACAGTCTCCACCTCATGTCCATTGATGATATCATTCCATGCGGTGACCACCAGCTCTACCTTCCAGAAGGTAGCCTCCAGTGGGTGCTTGTACTCGGCGCAGTGATAGCTGATGGAGGCGTGCAAGTCGGGGAAGTAGTCGTCCAGCACGCGGGTGAGGAGAGTGTGGTAGTAGGCTGTCTCGGGAGCTGGCTTGAAGTAGTACTTGCACTTCCAGCCAATCTCCTCGTCCTCCACGGGGGCAGCTGGGGAGGGTGCAGGGGTAGGGGAAGTAGCCGTCGACTCCTCAGGTGTAGCCACCACAGGGTAGACGGGCACGGCGACTGGTGTAGGAGTAGGCATCGGTGTAGCCATCTCCTCGTCGTCGGAGATGATCACAATCTCCCTCTCCGCTGGTGGGGCACGCGGGGTGAACATGGCACGATAGCCGGCGGTGCTGAGTCGAGCAGTCTTCGGATTATGAGACATCTATAGATTTAGAGTGAGATGAAATTAGAATCAACAATTTTAAATAATAGATTAAGGTATGAAAAGCATAAATGTTTTAATAAAATAACAAGAATAAGTCAGTAAGCAAGAAACCAGAGGAGCAAAACAGCTAAAACGACCATTTTCTAACTAGGCTTGCGTCCTACAGTCAACACGGCTCTGATACCAATTTGTCACACCCAATTTTAAGGATAAAATTGAATGCACAAAACTCGTGTGTGCCCAGGAATCAATCACACACACAAGCTGACAAATTACAACAGTATCATCACAATGTCTCATACATCAGAGTTATAATAGAACTTAGTATCATACATCACAGCGGAATAATAAAAATAGAATAAACTCTCATGGCCGTCATCACAGGGAAGGTCAACTGGTTGACCACAAGCCTAATAATCCTCCGGGAAATCCTCATACCCGATGTCATCTGTTACCCATCCGGGATTTTTATCCAAGTAAAGAAAATAAACAAGTGTAAGTACATTCCGTACTTAGCAAGCTAACATGGGGTTATGAAGCTCAAAAGGATAGACTCTGGTTTACTGCAGTTAGCATTTTTAATAGGTTAAACTTTTATTCTCAAGTATTATCAGGTTATGCTTAAGCTCCCATTTAATTCCCATGAGAACAAATATCAAGGTCAGGTGTACCAAATGTCATCATAGAACAACTTAATTGATCATCATCAAGTATCCAGTTATTCTGTGAGTTTTCCGGGCCGCTCGTAACCGTGAGCACGGCTGTTATAACAGTTTGTTACCCTCTGCAGAGGTGGTGCACATTCACCGCGAGTCGTGATCCCCATACGCCCGGGTTAATTACTCCCATGTCACTACCAAGGTGAGCGGGCAGGGTACACTATGAAGCCATTTCATAGGTTTCCCTAACAAGTTAGGGCCGCTAGGTTTCCTTGGCAGGTAGATGTAGGGACCCCCCTTTCCTATGGCACAAATCCATCGCGGCTATACTCATAGGAACAGAGGCAGCCCTATACCCAAAGTGGCAAGCCCCATTTGCGCCAAAAAGGTAACCTCTAACTAGTTAGGAAGGATCCTATTACTGAGCTAAAGTCAGAGCCATATGACTCTCCCGGTTGCACTGTCAGTCCCAGCTTTTGCCGACAGATAAGTCCTTATGGAGGGCCGGGAGCAAAATGAACAAAGGTCATTTGCACTTTCGCCCTATGGAACAGTTGATATAATTCATGTTACTCACTTTGTTCCATAGTATCATTCATCACTATGTATATCAAGTTCAGTTAGAGCACTAGCAATCTACCCATATGCATTTAACCCATAGGAGACAAGAAACAGGATAACAATCACTAGGATGTCCTTACGGGTATCAAATTTAGACACATGCAAATGAGTAATTGCTTAAAGTGAAATAGGACAACAAGGAAGGCCCATGTTATACTTGCCTTGGTTCACAAACTCGTGCTGGTCCTGCTGGTCGTCGAAGAGTTCTTGGTCTCCAACGTTTTCCTCACCGTCTGAACGCGACCAACACGGCAACATACAACATTCCAAAAGCATTCATGCAAAGCAAACACTCCTATCATTAGAACAGTACACCAACAGTATTGAAATCAAAATAAAATGTTTGTAAAACAAATCTACGTTTCGCTACGATCACGTCAATGCGAATTTCACGAAAAACGGAGCTAAAATGCGACAGTTATGATTAAAACGGGTTTTCCAAAAGCCCTATATTTAATTAATTCTAATCATGAAATTAAAAAGTTCCAAACTTGACTAACAGTAGCTCCAACATGTAGCTTATGAAATTACGAAGCTAACGCGATTTGAATGGATCAATTCGGAGTTAAAACGACAATTCTATAAGCGAAACAGTTCGAATGGCATTTCTGTAAATACTGAAAGCGTACTTTTGACTTAAACAGCGAAGTTTACGCTTTCTAAACGGGTTTGCGCATTCGGAGAAATACGCTAAGGACGGCGGGTTAGGACTTAGAAAAATCCAGGGACTCTTTAGCAAATTTACCCCCGAAGGGGTATCTTCTATTTTCGGCCGTTAGATCCAGATCGGACGGTTTGGATTAGCCTGGGGGTTTCGGCCGGCCGGAACAGTGACTCCGGCGAGGCAAGCCATGGCCGGCGGCGTGAAGCTCACTGGCGCGCGTGGTTCCGGGGCTAGGGGCCACGGTTCGGAAATCCGGAGGCACCGGGAGAAAGCTGGGGAGGAGGGGAACTCGCCCAGGCCATCACGACGGCCGGAGGAGAAGGTTGGAGTGGCGGCCGCCATGGCCGACGGCCAAGAGCTCGCGGACGCTTGCGGAAAAGGCGCTAAAAAGCCACAAAACTCGAAAAGAAATGCATGGGGAGAGAGAGGGGACCACGGCGAGCTCACCACGGGCGAGAAACGGAGGTGGGGACGGCTCGGAGACGACGGCGACGCGGACGGCGAGGTCGGAGATCGGCGGGGCTCCTCCGTGCGGCAGTTTCGGCCGGGACGAGGCGAAAACAGAGCGGAGCAGCAGGGGCGCGCAAGGGGGGGGGGGCTCGGCTGCCTTTTAACGAGGCCGAGGCAACGGGAGGACTCCCACGACGCGCGACGTGGGCGCGGTTGCGGCCGCGGCTTGAGCGGGCGGTTGCCGAAGGAAGGGGAAGGCGCTGGCAGGCGGGGCCAGGCGGTCAGCGGCTGAAGGAGCGAGGAAGGGCGCGGCAGCGGTTGGCGGCCGAGTGGGCCGGCGGGGCTTGCTGGGCCGAACGGCCGAGGCGCGCGACCGGGCTGGCGCGGCTGCGGGGCTGGGCTGCGGTGCTGGGCCGCGGGGAAGGAAATGGCCATGGGGCCGAAAGTCCAGGAAGAGAGGGAAAGAGGAATTTTTCCTTTTCTTTTTCCAAACAATTTTTTCCAAAAGCATTTTAAATACAAATTTCAATTAGATTTTGAACTCATTTGGAATTCGAATCAAAACCATTCATCTCAAAATAAATATGCAACAGCATGTATGCATCACTTGCAGCTAACCTTATATTTGATTTTAGTTTTCACAAAAATTATTTATTTCCTATATTTCAATGCTCACCAAAATTGCTTAAATAAATCAATTTGGCTATTTTTAGAAAATGAAAATTTAGGGTGTTACATTGGCATGTGCCCGATGTGCTCTTTCTCTCAACTTTGTATCCCGCATAATCGAAGTACGAATATCCAATCAACTCAAATCTTTCTCCTTTAGGATACCACAATCCAACATTTTGTGTATGCTTCAAGTACCTCAATATTCTCTTTGTTGCTTTCGAATGACTTTCTCTTGGTGAGGCTTGGAATCTAGCACACATGCATACACTAAACATCACATCCGGCCTTGATGCGATCACATAAAGTAGGCTTCCAATCATAGACCGATACATCTTTCGATCCACCATGTTGCCACTAGCATCACTATCCAAGCTTCCACTTATCCCCATTGGTGTATTAATAGCTTTACTATCATCCATTCCAAACTTCTTGAGCATGTCCTTGATATACTTGCCTTGACTCACAAATGTGCTATTCTTCATTTGCTTGATTTGAAGACCAAGGAAGTAGCTAAGCTCTCCAATCATGGACATCTCAAACTCACTTGCCATCATCTTACCAAACTCCTCACAAAAATCTTGATTTATTGACCCAAAAATGATATCATCAACATAGATTTGCATTACAAACAAGTCATTTCCAAGCTTCTTGGTGAAGAGATTGGTGTCAACCTTTCCCATCTTAAATCTCTTAGAGAGTAGGAAATCTCTCAATCTCTCATACCATGCTCTAGGTGCTTGTTTTAATCCATACAAAGCCTTTCTCAACTTGTAGACATGGTTGGGTTTCTTTTCATCTTCAAAACCAAGAGGTTGCTCAACATACACAAGCTCATTGATGTACTCATTGAGAAATGCACTCTTCACATCCATTTAGTACAACTTGATGTTGTGGGCACAAGCATAGGCTAACAAGATCCTAATTGCTTCCAATCTTGCAATCGGGGCATATGTTTCTCCAAAGTCAAGACCATCAACTTGAGTGTAACCTTGAGCCACTAATCTTGCTTTGTTTCTTATTACTATCCCATCTTGATCTTGCTTGTTCCGAAAGACCCACTTGGTTCCAATCATATTATGATCCTTAGGCCTCTCAACTAACTCCCATACTTGGTTTCTTGTGAAGTTGTTTAGCTCTTCATGCATAGCATTGACCCAATCAACATCCTTCAAAGCTTTATCTATCTTCTTAGGTTCAATGGATGACACAAATAATAAATGCTCATAAAATGAAGCCAATCTTGATCTAGTTTGCACACCTCTTGAAATATCACCAATGATAGTGTCCAAGGGATGATCTCTTGCAACATTGGTTGGTTGAAGCACTTGCACTTGATTGCTTGCATTTGATAGATCACTTGGTTGAGATGATGAACTAGCCACTTGTTGTTGATCTTGCACTTTGTCATCACTAGTTCTTGCTTGAACTTGATCATGAGAACCACTAGCCTACACATTTGAGTTAGAGAGCACTTGATTCTTGTCATCTTCAACATCAATCACCTCTCTAGGCCTTATATCACCAATGTCCATGTTCTCCATTGCATTGACCAATTGAGTGCCTCTTACATCATCTAGATTCTTATCTTTCTCTTGGGAACCATTTGTTTTTATCAAACTCCACATCATGAACCTCCTCAAGAGTACCACTAGCCAAATTCCAAACTCTATATGCCTTGCTAGTAGTGGAGTAACCAAGCAAGAAACCTTCATCACATTTCTTTTCAAACTTGCTCAATCTAGTGCCTTTCTTCAATATGTAGCATTTACAACCAAAAACCCAAAAGTATGCTATGTTGGGCTTTCTTCCATTCAATAGCTCATAAGGTGTCTTCTCCATCATGGGGTGACAATAGAGTTGGTTGCTATAGTAGCAAACCATGTTGATTGCTTTGGCCCAAAATGAATGACTCACATTGTACTCACTCAACATTGATCTTGCCATGTCAATCAAAGTTCTATTCTTCCTTTCAACTAAGCCATTTGATTGAGGAGTGTACTTGGCTGAGAATTGATGTCTAATTCCAAATTCATCACACAACTCATCACTTCTAGTGTTCTTGAATTCACTACCATTGTCACTTCTAACTTTCTTGATGGTTGGTTCAAACTCATTGTGAATGCCCTTGACAAATAATTTGAATGTTGCAAACACATCACTCTTGTCAACAAGAAAGAATACCCATGTGTATCTAGTGAAATCATCCACAATCACAAATCCATATTTGTTTCCACCAATGCTTGTATATGTGGTTGGTCCAAACAAGTCCATGTGCATCAACTCAAATGCCATAGATGTGCTCATCATGCTCTTCTTAGGATGTGTGTTACCAACTTGTTTTCTAGCTTGACATGCACTACATAGCTTATCCTTCTCAAATGTGACATCTTTCAAGTCTCTAACTAAGTCATGCTTAATCAATTTGTTCAATTGTTTCATTCCAACATGACCAAGCCTTCTATGCCATAACCAACCCATGCTAGATTTAGTGATCAAACATGTTATCAATTGAGCTTCACTAGCATTGAAATCAACCAAGTATAGATTCTCATATCTAAATCCTTTGAATATCAAGTTAGAGCCATCAACACTTATGATCTCTACATCATCCACACTAAATATGCACTTGAAACCAAGATCACACAATTAAGCTACCGACAATAGGTTGAAGTTCAAGCTCTCTACTAGTAGCACATTTGAAATGCTCAAGTCATTGGATATTGCAATCTTACCAAGCCCTTTGACCTTGCCTTTGCCATTGTCACCAAATGTGATACTATCAATCCCATTGCTCTTGTTTTCATTTATTGAATTGAACATTCTTGAATCACCGGTCATGTGTTGTGTGCACCCATTATCAAGCACCCAATGCCTTCCTCCGGCTTTATAATTGACTTATAAAAGAAGATCAATTCTTTTTAGGTACCCAAACTTGCTTGGGTCCTTGAAGGTTAGTTACTAAGGTCTTTGGTACCCAAATGGCCTCCTTCTTTGGTCCCACAATTAGTGTACCAATGAACTTAGCCTTCACACCATTGGCACCCTTAACAAGCATGTAACAAGAATCAAATTTAATTGAGGATACAATAGGTAGCTTGTTCTTGTTAATCTTGCAATATTGCTCTACATGCCCAACTTGCTTGCATCTATTGCAAAACCGACCATTGCCCTTCACAAAGTTGACTTTGGGAGTGACAAAGGCTGCCTTGCCTTTCTTAGGGGTATAGCCTAATCCCTCTTTGTTGAGAGAAAACATTTGGCTACCAAAGCACTTTAGCAAGTGGGCATCTCCACCATAGGCATTGCCTAAGACACGAGTGAGCTCATTCACCTTCTTCTTGAGAGTCTTATTTTCCACCATTAGTGAGGCATCACAAGTGAGACCATCACTCAAAGGTGAAGTAGAAGTAGTCGTGCTACAAGAAGTGTAAGTGGGAGCAACTACAATAGGCTTATAAAAAGATTCATCAATAAGATCACAAGTTAGTCTCACATCACATGATACAATCACTTGCTCCTTCTTGGCTTCCTCCACTTTGACTTGCTCAATGAGAGAGGAGTGAGCCTTTTCAAGCTTAGAGTGAGCTTTGCCAAGCTTCTCATGGGCTTCTATTAGCCTCTCATAAGTGGCATTGAGCTTATCAAGGGATTGCTCAAGAAATTTTACTTTCTTGCGTAATTCTTTGCACTCCTTTCTCTTCATGTCATTGCAAGTGTGCACTTGCTCACACATGTCCAAGAGTTCCTCCTTGTTGTACTCCTCCTCCTCCTCATCATCATTATCATCATTCCTACAATCGTCACTTTCACATTCATCATCATCACTCACATCATATTTTACCTTAGTAGGCTTTGCCATGAGGCATGTCGATGGAGTGTCGAAGATGGAGGGCTTGTTGTTGATGGCAATGCTTGCTAGTGCTCTCTTGATAGATTTCTTGTCATCATCACTGGAGCTATCACTATCCAAAGAGCCATCACTATCCCATGTGACCACATAGCCTCCACCTTTCTTCTTCTTTTGGAAGGTCATTCTCTTCTCCTTCTTCTCCTTTTCTTTCTTATCCTTTTTGAGCTTCTTCTTCTCATCCTCATCATTGTCACTATTGTAGGGACAATTTGCTACAACGTGATTGGGACTCTTGCAATTGTAGCATCTTCTCACATATTCTTTGCTTTTGGTGTGATCTCTTCTCTTTCTTGCACCATAGCCCTTTTTCTTCATGAATTTTCCCATCTTGCGTACAAAGAGGGCCATAGCATCATCATCAATATCACTAAGATCATCATCATCACTTGATTCTTTCTTGGACTTGCCCTTGTTCTTGGATGATGATGAGCTAGCCTTCAATGCTATACTCTTCTTCTTCTTGTCTTCTTCTTCCTTTTTGTCATCCTTATCATCCCCTTCCCTTTCCACACGGTATGTCTCTTGGGTCAAGACATCACCTAGTACTTAGTTATGGGTAATCTCCTTCAATCCTCCTCTTATGATGAGCAATCTCAACATCTCAAATCTTGGAGGTAGGCATATCAAGAACCGATGAGAGACATCATCATCCTTGATCTTCTCTCCCAATGCCTTCAAATCATTGACAATGACTTGCAATCGATGGAACATCTCCAGAATGCTCTCATCATCTTTCATCTTGAAGCTTGTCAACTTATCCTTGAGGATGTACAACTTGGCACTCCTTGAGAAACTATGGGAAAGAAGCCTATGGTTTTTCCGATGGTCGTTTGGTGGAACAAACAAGGGGAAGGTGTCCACACATTTTAGCCCTTGCAAACACTAGAATAGCTTTGCGTGCATGGAGAGAAGACTCAGGTGATATCATAAGAATTCTTCTAACCACAATAGCTGATCCTTTTGCTCGACAAGGCTCTAGAATGAGTGACACAATCACCCTATGCACAAGAGTTCTTCTAACCGCTCAAGATCTTCATAGCAAAAGGATAGACCATGGGGGGTCCAGCGGAGTCGGAAGAACTCGAGGAGGTAGATACAAGAGAAATATGGTTGAATTGTTGAGTTGCTCTCGCCAGGATCGGATAGACATTTTATAGCCAGCCTAGAAGGATGGATCCAAGTGCCTGTGAAGCAATGATGCTCTCGTAAAAGTTTTGAAGCATGGGCTCATGAGCTGACATAGATGACGACAAACAATAGACCCCAGATCAAGATTCTTTACCCGTGACTGCGGCCCTATTGGGGACACAGACGTGATAATTTTGGAATAAAATTACTTTTATCCCAAAATTAGGGGCCATGTGTTTACACCAAAATTTGAAAGAAGAGTCATAGGGACTCAAAAGCTCCCAAGATCATGTCATCAAGGAATCAATTGCGTGCAGATCGGGACTAGCCGATTCAAATGCAACACTAGAATCGACTTTCTTAAGGCAGTGCCAGCAGATAACGACAAAGGCTACGATCGACGCTAGGACAAAATATGTTGGACTCTACAAAAAGGGAAAGATTAGAGTCCAAGTTATCTTAAATTAGGAATGTTTTCTCTTAAGGCCAAAGATTGTGATGAGTCGTGCTTAGGTAGGAGTCATGCGTAGGTCCCGGGTATAAATATCAAACCCCGGCTATTGTAAAAGACACACAATCAATCCAATACAAGTTATTTACTTTTTTCGGCTCCGCCACCCCTTAGGAGTAGGAGTAGAGTAGATCTCGGCGAGTTCTTCAGCAAGTATGGCTGCATCGATCCGGTCGACCTCCACTGCTTGTCTGTAAGTACCATCATGGCTTATACCTCTGTTTGTATGGCTACATCGATCCGGCCGACCTCCACTACGACTCTGGTATGAGTTAGTTATCGACTCTTGTCTAGTTCAAGTATAGCTGCATCGATTCGGTCAACCTCCACTGCTCGAACTAGATTAAGGTCAAGTTATCGGCTCTATCTAAGGGTGGCGTTCCTTTGGATAGATTCATTAAGTTACCGATATTGCTTATTGCTTCCATTATTTATTTAATTACAGCAATATCACTTCGCTCGATTGGGATTGATCTAGATCGGCCTTATATCTTTTTTAACCCATTGTTTGTTAATCTAAACTGATCTAATCTGCACTTTAAAAGATGAGTTATATTTTATCGGCTATTTTACATCAATCTTGATCGTGCATAGCATGCGGTTAAGGCATGTTGGATCTTGAGTAGATCTATTGGCTAGCGAAAATTGTTCCATGGCTCGTTATCACGGCCTATGTGATTCTGCCTCACACCCTACTATTAGCACCGTGGAGTGGGTGTCACACCCAATTTTGTATAGCAAAACCAGGTACTCATATATGTGCACCTAGGATGTCCAAACACACACATATATCACAAATTGCAATAGTATCAAAGTAAAGTACTTATTATATCGCATATCTCATCATAAAATGAATACAAAGTTTGCTCAAAGGCAATATTATTACAATCACAGCGGAATAACTAGCCCAACTGCCACAGGGACTCCAACTGGTGAACGTCTCCCTAGTAGTCCCGGACATCCTCTGGGAACTCTTCATATCCATTATCTGTTACCCATCCGGGATTTTCATTGGATGTAAAGCAAGTGTAAGCTCACCATTCTTAGCAAGTATATCAAAGGGATCTATGAGGCTCAAAAAGGTTTGACACTGTTTGACTGCTGTTCGCAATTTTAGTTGATCAAATTTTAGCATCCTGAATCACTACTTTAATGAACAATCCCAATTCCCAAGTGACATTAAAGTATAGTCATATTTATCTCAATTCCCAACCATCCACCATCCACAGTAACCACTAATCTTGAAGGATCTAGACCGCTCGTATCCGTGAGCACGGCTGTTATAACAGGTTAATTATTTCTACAGAAATTGTACATCTTTACCCATCGAGCCATGATTCCCAATGCTAGGGTTCGCAAGACCCACTAGGCATCCAGAAAGGAGAGGATTTTGCATCCTAAGGTGGAGTCGACTATCTGGTCTATGCGTGGCAAAGAAAAATGGTCCTTCGGGCACGCCTTGTTGAGGCCAGTGTAATCAACGCACATTCTCCATTTCTCGATCTTTTTACCAAGAACAGGATTGGTAAGCCAGTCGGAGTGGTATACCTCCTTGATGAATCCGGCTGCTAGGAGTTTGGTGACCTCCTCGCCTATGGCCCTACGCCTCTCGTCGTTGAAGCGACGTGTAACACCTCTAGTGTTTTAAACCCTAAAACATGCCATGTCATCATATGCATTGCACATCATTCATGTGTTAGTGAAAACTTTGATATGCATCCACTAAAACAAGTTTACTTTTATGTTATATATGTTGACTTGTATGGTTTGAATCAAGTTCAAAATCATTGTGTTGATTTGGAATTTCCGAAAACCCTAATTTTCAGCATTTAAATTCTACCCTGAAAACCTAATTCAAAATCACATTTTGGGGTTGAGACTAAAGCAAAAGTGTAGAGCTTGTCATTTTGTACAAAGTTGGTTTTTGGAGTTTTCAAAGTTGTTATATAAATTTTGAAGTAATTTGAAAAGGCGATATGTTCTTAAAGTGTCCCTTTTTGATTTTAAACTTGCATTTCAAAATGTACACATAATTTGGGTATGGTTATTAAAGCAAAGTTGTAGAACTTTGAATTTGGAACAACTTTTATTTTTGGAGAATTTTGAGTTACCATATAAATTTGGGAGTAATATTGGAACAGTAACCACGGGCGACACCTCACCGTCGGTGAGCTTCCTCGGCGTTCCAGTCGCGCCCGTGGCCCTCTTTGGCATCGCGCTCGCATGGAGAAGCTGCTGTGTGTCGTCTCCGTGTGCCTTGACCACACTATAAGGCCTACGCCGTCGCCGTTCTTGTCCCTTTCTTCTCCCCTGTTTTTCCCGACGACACCGCCGTTGCTCCGTCGAGCTCGTGCCGTCGCCGTAGCGCATACCAGTCATAGCTTCGCCTGATTCTTGCGCACCCAGCCAACTAGTCCTAGTCACCTGATTTCGTTGGGAAATGCTGAGCGCCATCGTTCTTCCTCGCGGCTGGCAGCATCGCCGTCGAGTGCGTGTCACCGTGGCCAGCACTCTACGGTGCGTCTTTGCTTTTGCTCAGCATGGTTCTAGCTTCGCCATGTTGCCGTGATGCTTTGTGCTTTGTTGGGTGACCTTTTCGTCCACGGCAGTCATTGGAACACCGCCATCGACGCAGCTTGCTCCGCCGTGTTTGCTCTGATCATCGACCCGCTTCACTGTTGCTCCTCCGGTCCAGATTTCTGCTCGAGCGTGTTTGGGGTGAGCTTCTGATTCTTCCCAAGCGCTTTGTTTAACTGCTACCGGCCTTGTTTCACCGGCATAGCGCAGCCACGCCGTCGTGGCCGCCATGGCCGGTGTCGTGCTCAGACCAAGCCGTAATTGGTCTAGCTAGTGCCACCAATCGACGCGTTGTGATGTGGGGAATGTGGTAGTACCTTGGCCGTCGCCGGAGACCTCGCTGTCGGCAAGAAATTGCCGGTCAGCGAGCTTCGCCATCGTGGTCAGTGTGGGGTACTATGCTGACAGGTGGGGTCACTCTGTCAGTGACTCTGTATTTGAAAAATGAATCTTTCTATTTTGCAGAATTAAATGAATAGTGCTGTGATTTGTTATTTTCGTATAGAATTAATTAGAGCTCCAAAAATTATGAAAATTTTTGTGTGACCTCTCTGAGATGTAATCTATTTAGGAAAAATATTAAATGTTATTTTTCAGTAGATTTGAATGTGATAAAAAATTGCTAGAATTAATTAATAAATGGGTTTCCATGATTTTTCTAGGCTTATATAATTATCCAAAAATTATGAAAATTGTTTTTACACTTAGTTATCATATGATGAGTCTTCACAAAAATTTTGAGCTCAATTGGAAGAAGTTGATTTATTTCATAATTTTGAATTAAATATTTAATTCATAAAGGTTGAGTACTAGAACAAAATAATTTTTAGCAACAGATAAAGAACATAATATAAGCAAAAAATTTATAGCAAATTAAAGGTAGTAAAAATAAAGATAATGTGATCCTAGAAACGTCCATTTCTAACTAGGTTGTTCGTCCTACAGTTAGTTATAGCTCTAATACCAATTTATCGCACCTAATTTTGTATAGCAAAACTAGGTACTCATATATGTGCACCTAGGATGTCTAAACACACACATATATCATAAATTGCAATAGTATCAAAGTAAAGTACTTATTATATCACATATCTCATCATAAAATGAATACAAAGTTTGCTCAAAGACAATATTATTACAATCACAGCGGAATAACTAGCCCAACTGCCACAGGGACTCCAACTGGTGAACGTCTCCCTAGTAGTCCTGGACATCCTCCGGGAACTCTTCATATCCATTATCTGTTACCCATCCAGGATTTTCATTGGATGTAAAGCAAGTGTAAGCTCACCATGCTTAGCAAGTATATCAAAGGGATCTACGAGGCTCAAAAAGGTTTGACACTGTTTGACTGCGGTTCGCAATTTTAGTTGATCAAATTTTAGCATCCTGAATCACTACTTTAATGAACAATCCCAATTCCCAAGTGACATTAAATTATAGTCATATTTATCTCAATTCCCAACCATCCACCATCCACAGTAACCACTAATCTTGAAGGATCCAGACCGCTTATATCCGTGAGCACGGCTGTTATAACAGGTTAATTATTTTTGCAGAAATTGTACATCTTTACCCACCGAGCCGTGATTCCTAATGCCGGGGTTTGCGAGACCCACTGCACCTCTTCCTAGAAAGTGTGACAGAGTTTCACTATGAAACCCTTAGCTAGTTGCACTAACAGGTCGTAGCTACAAAGGAGTGGCACTCGTGGGCATCGCAGCATGGTACACACCCTAGCAGAAAAAGGAAAGATACCCTCTTACCCCTTACTAGAGCTACAGATGAGCTAGTACAATCTAGTTAACAGGTTAAAGTCAGAGCCATATGACACTCGGGGTTGTACGGATTCTCCTGGGTTGCCGCTTCAGGATTAAGTCCTTATGGAAAGGCACTAGAGTACTCAACCCCGTACTCTAGCCCCCTATCTATTGCTAAAAAGCTCCATTTTATCACATTGCATATAGCCTTTAATCATGTTTAACAATTATTTCATGTTAAGCGCTGCAGCATCTATCCAAAATGCCTACCCAAAAACCTCAGGTATCAAGGATATGTGGTACAAGTAATCATCTAGGTAAAGTCCTTAAAGGCATTTCAAATTAAACACTTGCATGAATATGTATGGTAATAGTTCATAGGTAACAAGGGGCCTTTGGTACACTTGCCTTCCTCAAAGTCATCCTAGAAGTACTGCTGATCTTGCTATGGGTCCTCAGTCACCTCAAATGGCTCACCCTCTAATCGTGATCCAATCATCAATCAAGCATCATACCAATCATTACATGCATACAAGATAGACTTTCATTAGAACAGTACACCAAATACTAAAAACATAAGTTGAAAAGCCTATAAATCTATTCTACGTACTGCTACGAACATGTGAGCGAAAGAATCACTCAAATCAGACTTAAAACACGAAAGTTATGCATGAAATAAGATGTAATGGCATTTCTGTAAATAAATTGAACCTATTTTCAAATTAAAACAATTAAAAATATGATTATTCACGGTTATAGGACTGCGGGCACTAAATCTAGAAAATACAGGGTCTAAAGTGAATAAAAACAGGACTGAAAAATAATTACTTTGAATTAAAATGGACTGCGGGTTGAATCTACAAAAACAGAGGTGTTTTCTAAAAAATGCGCGTGGCTGACCGGATGTTTGACTGCGGCTGCTGACTCATCTGACACGTGGCAGCTGTGGATTGGTGCGGTGCACCACGCGTACACAGTGGACCAGTGAAGTGGGTGCTGACGCGGCAGCGTGGGCCGAGTCCACAGCTCCCGGTGGACCGGTTATGATCCAACCGGTGGGATCTAATCTCAACCATCCAGAGCCGATCGGATGGCACGGTGAGCCCTGTGCTACTGCACAAGGTCGCCGGTGAGCAGGCCATGGCTGGTGATGATTGGAGATCACCGGTACGGCGCTCCAGTGCGCAATAAGATGAAGGAATGGCCCGAGAAGGGGCGGTAGCTCACCGCGAGTTGATGGGAGGCGTTCGGGGCGGTCTCCAGAGGCGAGGTTGATGGCGGTGGTGCTCTAGAGAGAGAGAGAGAGTGCGGGTGAGGTTGAATCCGAGCGAAACAAGGCCAAAACAAGGAACTCGAGATACCTACGGCTGTGGAAGGTCATGGCGAAGCTCGGAGTCACGTCGGTGTCGGCGATTGAGGCGCGGGCGAGGGAGAGCTACGGCGGCGGCTATTGGAAACCGAGAGCAGGGGATGGGAGAGAAGGCGGGGGCTCGGCTCAGAGTTTTATAGGCCAGATGGTGAGCGGGAATAGGAAGGAGAGCAAGCGGGATTGGTCGCCTGCCATAGGTGGCGATGGCGGTGGGATTCCCTGCCGTGCAGTGCCAACGGCGGCGTCGAGGAAGGAAAGTGCCAATAGGAAGAAAGGAAACCGAGGAAGAAGAAAGGAAAGGAAGTAATGGGCGCTGACCGATGGGGCCGGAGGCGTAGTGGGTGAAAGGAGCGGCGTGCGGCGTAGGCGCGCGGGTGGTGAAGGCCGAGCGAGACGGGGTGCTGGGCTGGGCCGCATGCTGGCGTGCGGTGTGCTGCGGAGGAAGGCACGAAACGCACGAGAGAGGGCCTGTGTGGCAGGCCACCGAGTGGGCCGGTGCGGCAGGTTGGGCCACGCACGGTAGCAGGCCGGTGCGGGCAGAAAAGGAGAAGGGAGGTAGGGCACTGCTGGGCTACCAGTGGGCCAGTGCAGGAAGAGAAAGGAAAAGGGGACTGGGCTGATTCCTGGGGTTGGGCTAGAATGGAATAAAGAAGATTTTTTTCAAAAACAAAACCTTTTCCAATTCCATTTCCTCTATTTACAATTATGAACCAAATTAAAATAAGATTTGAATTCAACTTCAAATCAACTAGCCCTACACTCAACCAAGAACAATATGCTTCGGCATGAATGCAACAAACATGTTTCTAAACCTTATAGTTTATTTTATTTATCCAATATTTATTATTTGGCCTAAGTTAAAAATACCTAGAAAATTTTAATAAAGGCTAAGAATTAATTACTAATTTGTAGTAAAATTTTTGGGTATTACAAACCTACCCCCCTTAAGATGAATCTCGTCCTCGAGATTCGGATGGTTCAAAGAGACTGGGATAGTCAGTTCTCAGATATTCCTCTCTTTCCCAAGTTGCCTCATCCACAGAGTGTCTGTTCCACTGAACCTTGCACATTCTTATTATTTTGCTCCTTGTGATTCTCTCCGCTGTTTCCAAGATTCTCACTGGATATTCTTTGTATGATAGATCCCCTTGGATATCTAGTTCTTCCAAAGGTAGTTGTTCCTTAGGTACTCTCAAACATTTCTTAAGTTGCGACACATGGAAGACATCATGAACACCTGAGAGCTGCTCCGGTAATTCTAGCTGGTATGCAACTTCTCCTCTCCTATTGATGATCTTGAATGGTCCCACATACCTAGGTGATAACTTTCCCTTGGTATGAAATCTCTTAACTCCTTTCATAGGTGAAACTTTGAGATAAACAAAGTCTCCGATTTCAAACACCAAATCTCTTCTTCTCGTGTCCACATAGCTTTTCTATCGAGACTGTGCAACCTTCAAGTTTTGCCTTATTGTTTGTACTTGTTTTTCTGCCAGTTGCAAAACCTCTAGTCCAAAGACTTGACTTTCCCCTATTTGATTCCAAAACAATGGGGTTCTACACTTTCTTCCATACAATGCCTCAAACGGTGCTATCTTAAAACTCTTTTGGTAGCTATTATTATAGGAGAATTCAGCATAAGGTAAACTCTTATCCCAACTTGTCCCATACTACAGAGCACAAGCTCTTAGCATATCCTCTAAGATCTGATTTGTTCTCTTGGTCTACCCATCTATCTAAGGATGGTAAGCTGAGCTAAAGTTCAACTTCGTATCCATGGACTATGCAATTTCTGCCAAAAATGTGATGTGAACTGTGTACCCCTATCCGAAACAATCTTCTTTGGTACTCCATGTAAACATACAATCCTTTCCATGTATAACTCTGCCAACTTTGCACCCGAATAAGTTACCTTGATCGGAATGAAATGTGCCACTTTCGTCAGACGGTCCACAATTACCCAGATAGAGTCAAATCCTCTCTGTGTATGGGGTAATCCAACTATAAAGTCCATTCCAACTTCTTCCCATTTCTACTCGGGTATCTTCATAGGCTGTAGCAAACCTGCTGGCCTCTGATGTTCTGCCTTTACCCTTTGGCACGTGTCACATATGGCCACATGTTCAGCTACATCTCTCTTTAGTCCATACCACCAGTATCTCTCTTTAAGATCAAGATACATTTTAGTACTCCCTGGGTGTATGGAATAGGTTGAGTCATGAGCTTCCCTCAAAATAGACTCCCTAATAGATTTTACTTCTGGCACACAAATCCTTTTTCCAAACCACACTGTCCCTTGATCATCCATGTGGAATCCTGGGGCTTTACCAATCACTATATGTTCCGCAATATCCTTGATCCTCTCATAATTCAGCTATCCCTTACAAATCTCTTGTTCTAGGGTAGGTTCTACCTCTAACTCCATGGTGTTAGCCACAATACCCAAATTTAGGTATTTGAACTCCTCACACAACTCCTTAGGTAGCTGAGTTGTATAGGCCATGTTCACATAACTCCTCCTACTCAGGGCATCTACTACAACATTAGCCTTTCTCGGGTGATAGTGTATATCCAAAAGATAATCCTTGATTAACTTTAGCCATCTACACTGCCTAAGATTCAGATCTGACTGTGTGGATATATACTTTAAACTCTTATGGTCCGTATAAATCTCACACTTATAACTAATCAGGTAATGCCTCCAAATCTTGAGAGCATGTACCACGGCTGCTAATTCCAGATCATGAGTCAGATAATTTAACTCATGTTTTCTTAGCTGTCTAGATGCATAGGCAACAACTCTGCCTTCTTACATAAGAACGCCACCTAGACCCTACCGTGAGGCATCACAATAGATAGAGAAGCTTTTGGTGAGATCAGGTAAGATGAGCACTAGGGCAGAAGTCAATCTCTTCTTCAACTCCTCAAAACTATCCTGACATTGCTTAGTCCATACAAATTTGACATTCTTTTCTAACAAGGCAGTCATGGGCTTGGCTAACTTAGAGGATCCCTTGATGAATCTCCTATAATACCTAGCCATACCCAGAAAACTCCAAATCTCACTAACATCCTTAGGTGGCTTCCAACTCAACACATCTCTAACTTTCTTGGGATCTACTGCTACTCCTCCATTAGAGATTATGTGACCAAGGAAAGATACTTCTTTTAGCCAGAACTCATATTTGCTAAACTTGGCATAAAGCTGATGTTCTCTAAGCTTCTGCAACACCAACCTCAAATGTTCTTCATGTTCTTCTTCATTCTTAGAGTACACTAATATGTCATCAATGAACACGATGACAAACTTGGTGAGGTACTCCATGAACACTTTGTTCATCAGATACATGAAGTAAGCAGGTGCATTTATCAGACCAAAAGACATGATTGTGAACTCATACAGTCCATATCGGGTCACAAAAGCAGTCTTGGGGATGTCAGTACGTCTTATCCTCAACTGATGGTATCCAGATCGAAGGTCGATCTTGGAAAACACACAAGCCCCTTTCAACTGGTCAAACAGGTCATCGATTCTAGGCAGTGGGTACTTGTTCTTAATTGTGACCTCATTAAGTGACCTGTAATCTATGCACATCCTCTGTGTACCATCCTTCTTCTCTACAAATAGTACTGGTGCACCCTAGGGTGAAGAACTAGGTTGAACATAACCCTTATCTAACAATTCCCTTAATTGTTTCTTAAGTTCTGCTAATTCATTCACTCCCATTCTATAGGGTCTCTTAGCTATGGGTGCAGTTCTAGGTAAAAGTTCAATTATAAAATCGATGTCTCGTTCAGGTGGCATACCTGACAATTCCTCAGGGAAGACATCTAGGTACTCATTTACTATCCTTATATCTTCTAAGGTTGTGCCCTCCAACTGATTAACTCGGCAGATTTCTACAGCTGACTGAGTTGCCACATACACAACTTCCTCTCTAGATGAAGTGGTAAGATTCACAGAACTATTGCCACAATTAATAACTGCCTTCTACAACCTTAACCAATCCATACCCAAGATGACATCAATACCAGATGAGTTTATGACTACAAGATTTGCTTAAAATTCTACCCCCTTATGCTGAGACTAGCAGCTAAGCATATCCACTCTGCTTTCATTACCCCTCCAGGTGAGCTTACTAACATGTGTTTCTTCATAACACTTACTAGAATACCATGCTTCTTTATGAATGTATATGCTATGAAGGAATGTGAAGCACCAGAATCAAAAAGTACTGTAGCTAAGTTTGAGTTGACCAGAAACATACCGATCACCACATCTGGTGCCTCCTGAACTGTTTCAGGAGTCACATGGTTCACCTTTCCCCAAACATAATTTTGCTGCGAGTTAGCCATCTTCTTGGGGCATCTGTTGGAGTAATGTCCCGGCTCTCCACAATTGAAGCATTTATTATCATTAACTGCATTTGGCGCTTTTGGTGCGCCATTCCTCTGTGGAGCATTGGGGGCATTGTTCCTCATAGGTACATTGTTGGGCTGCTGCTGGCGCTAAGCTGGTGCTTTGTACTGCTGCTGCTGCTGCCGTGCACACTGGGGTTGCTGGTTGTGGTTGAGACCTGTCTGACCTTGATAGCGCTGCTGAGGTTGAGCTTGTTGAGGGTTGGTACGAAAGCGAGAGTTGCTCCCATATTGTTGTCCTTGAAACTTTCTCTTCTTGTCCTCCATCTGGTGATGCTTGTTCTCGATCACTAAAGCCTTATCCACCAGCTGCTGGAAGTTAGCAAAAGTATGAGACAACAACTGGTACTGGAGGCCATCATTCAGACCCTCCATAAACAGCTCCTGCCTCTTTCCGTCCTCATCTACCTCAGTCGGTGCATACCATGACAATTGTATGAACTTGTCACGATATTTAGCAACAGTCATGCTCCCCTGCTTGAGAGCCAAGAACTCCTTCTTTAGCTTCATCAGTCCCGCAGGCACGTGGTGAGAGCGGAAGGTACTACGGAACTCAGCCCAAGCGATGGGATTAGCTTCGGTATGGCCGAAGCGGAATGAGTCCCACCAATCCTATGCAGCTCCTTGCAACTATCCAGAAGCATATAAAACCTTCTCCTTATCATCACACTGAGCAATCTTCAGTTGCCTCTCAATGGCACGTAGCCAGTCGTCAGCCTAGAGTGGGTCGGCAGAGTGCTTGAATACAGGTGGGTGTCCTTTTAGGAACTCTCCCCTCTTATCTCTGACATGAGGGGGTGCATTCCCATTCCCTTGCCCCATGTTCTGCATGTTATGGGCCATCTGCTGAAGCAACTGTGTTTGCATCATCATCAGCTGCTCCATGGTGACTGGGGGAGGTGGTGGCAGTTCCTCACCTCCCTGGTTGTTCCTCCTAGTGTTCACCATCTGTAGATGCATCATATAAGTCTCACATGTCCAAGCATAAAACCCTTAAAAGATAATGGTGTAATAAGAGTAGGTGTAGACAAGAGATATATGTAGGGTATACAAGAAGATATTTGTTCGGAACTTTTCCGGCGAGTTGGACAACAACAGTGTAGTAAAATGAGCATATCTCACTCTCTATTTATCATATGATTGAGTATTTTACCTTTCTCGAAAGATTATGAAATTCTCTACAACTTTCATTTAGAACACTTTTTCAGATTCTGACGTTTACTTAGTCAAATACAGACGACAAGCAGTACTGTTCCAGAATTCTGACAGCACAGAAACCTCAACTTACAACAGATGTATCTCACAATTTATAATAGTTATTGAGGTGATTCTAGAGCCAAAAGAAAGATGTTGAAGTCTACTTATCTCCATAAAAATTTCATAATCATTGGACATCTAGATTATGAGATATGAACTGATAAAGACAGACTGCTCAGAATGATATAGAATGGACAGCATGATAAAATGAAACCCAACTATTTATTCATAATATCCTTAAACCTTAACCTTAACTAAATGACCGTGGACATGCCCACAAGTCATCACAATCATATCAAAGATCCAAATCAAACACTGTTCATAATGATAAACATCCAACCATGAAAGTAACACTTGTTCAATCATTAAAAGAAACTAAACACTCTCTCGCGTAGCTATGCGTGTTTATTATATATTTTTAAGACTCTCCTATGGGTACGGGTCGACGTTGGTGCTGGTGTTGGGGTCTCCAAACTCTCCTCTGTTCCTCGGGGGCGACTGAGTAGGTACAGCTGGCGTCTCCACATCTGGACTCCCTTGCTGTTGCTTTAGTGTAGCGTTCTCACGGGCAAGCTGCAAATAGGCCTTCCCCATGACATCGAGCTCGTCCAGGACCTGATCCATGTCGGTGTTGGTCTCAGCCAAGCACAACAAGGTAGACCTTAGCCTCAGGTTCACCTCTCCAAGTGGTGCAGCGATGTTGCATGTAGACTAGCCGCCCTGACGGCAGGGAAGATATCGGTCGTCCTCCTAGGCGATGTCATCGAAGTGGCGGTCGCGGTTGACCAACAACGCCTATCGAGCTGCATCCCTGATGACGGCCGCACGTGTGAGCCATGTAGTGATGGCACGGTGGATGTAGTGCACCGAGTCTCCTCTCGGATGTACACTTCTGTCACCCAGAAGCTGGTGTAGTCGGGGTGGGTCCAATGCTCTGTCCTATACTGAACAATGCCTCCGGGGTGGTAGCGATGTACAAGTGCGAGAAGCCTAGGGTGGTAGTAGGCATCACCCTCCAAGTCATAGTGGATCTTCATGGTCCATCCCTGAGCCAACAATGCATTGTGATCATCATCACTGTCATCACCCCCATTTCCACCGTCTCCTCCATCATCACCACCATCTCCACCGTCTCCACCATCTCCACCGTCATCACCTCCATCAACATCAGAATCATCAGAGTCATCTCCATCGTCAGGGTCACTAGCTCCCTCCTGGCCACCTTGTTCATGCTCCTCCATAGGATCCTCCTTAGACTCCTCTATCTCAATGGGCTCCTCGAACATGGGTCCTTCTTCTGTTTCTTCATCCATTGGATCTTCCAGCACGTCCTCTAGAGGTTCCCCCATGGGCACCTCCACATGCGGTTCCTCCTCCTGGTTCCTCAGAGCTTCCACCAGATGTGCCAGGACACGCTTGCCCAATGTGAACCTGGTCCTCCTGGTGGGCATCACGATGGTCCTCTTGCGCGGGGTCTGCTTGGTACGGGCCATCTATAAGAATGAAAAGGTTGAGTATTAGAACAAAATAATTTTTGGCAACAGATAAAGAACATAATATAAGCAAAAAATTTATAGCAAATTAAAGGTAGTAAAAATAAAGATAATGTGATCCTAGAAACGTCCATTTCTAACTAGGTTGTTCGTCCTACAGTTAGTTATAGCTCTGATACCAATTTGTCGCACCCAATTTTGTATAGCAAAACTAGGTACTCATATATGTGCACCTAGGATGTCCAAACACACACATATATCACAAATTGCAATAGTATCAAAGTAAAGTACTTATTATATCGCATATCTCATCATAAAATGAATACAAAGTTTGCTCAAAGGCAATATTATTACAATCACAGCGGAATAACTAGCCCAACTGCCACAGGGACTCCAACTGGTGAACGTCTCCCTAGTAGTCCTGGACATCCTCCGGGAACTCTTCATATCCATTATCTGTTACCCATCCGAGATTTTCATTGGATGTAAAGCAAGTGTAAGCTCACCATGCTTAGCAAGTATATCAAAGGGATCTATGAGGCTCAAAAAGGTTTGACACTATTTGACTGCTGTTCACAATTTTAGTTGATCAAATTTTAGCATCCTGAATCACTACTTTAATGAACAATCCCAATTCCCAAGTGACATTAAAGTATAGTCATATTTATCTCAATTCCCAACCATCCACCATCCACAGTAACCACTAATCTTGAAGGATCCAGACCGCTCGTATCCGTGAGCACGGCTGTTATAACAGGTTAATTATTTCTATAGAAATTGTACATCTTTACCCATCGAGCCATGATTCCCAATGTCGGGGTTCGCAAGACCCACTAGGCATCTAGAAAGGAGAGGATTTCGCATCCTGAGGTGGAGTCAACTATCTGGTCTATGCGTGGCAAAGAAAAATGGTCCTTCGGGCATGCCTTGTTGAGGCCAGTGTAATCAACGCACATTCTCCATTTCTCGATCTTCTTTTTACCAAGAACAGGATTGGCAAGCCAGTCGAAGTGATATACCTCCTTGATGAATCCGGCTGCTAGGAGTTTGGTGACCTCCTCGCCTATGGCCCTACGCCTCTCGTCGTTGAAGCGACGTGTAACACCTCTAGTGTTTTAAACCCTAAAACATGCCATGTCATCATATGCATTGCACATCATTCATGTGTTAGTGAAAACTTTGATATGCATCCACTAAAACAAGTTTACTTTTATGTTATATATGTTGACTTGTATGGTTTGAATCAAGTTCAAAATCATTGTGTTGATTTGGAATTTCCGAAAACCCTAATTTTCAGCATTTAAATTCTACCCTGAAAACCTAATTCAAAATCTAGGCACATTTTGGGGTTGAGACTAAAAGCAAAAGTGTAGAGCTTGTCATTTTGTACAAAGTTGGTTTTTGGATTTTTCAAAGTTGTTATATAAATTTTGAAGTAATTTGAAAAGGCGATATGTTCTTAAAGTGTCCCTTTTTTATTTTAAACTTGCATTTCAAAATATAGACATAATTTGGGTATGGTTATTAAAGCAAAGTTGTAGAACTTTGAATTTGGAACAACTTTTATTTTTGGAGAATTTTGAGTTACCATATAAATTTGGGAGTAATTTGGGAAATTAGGCGAGTGGCAATTCGGTAAATATGGTGAACAGTAACCACGGGCGACACCTCACCGTCGGTGAGCTTCCTCGGCGTTCCAGTCGCGCCCGTGGCCCTCTTTGGCGTTGCGCTGGCGTGGATAAGTTGTTGTGCGTCATCTCCGTGTGCCTTGACCGCGCTATAAGGCCTACGCCGTCGCCGTTCTTGTCCCTTTCTTCTCCCCTGTTTTTCCCGACGACGCCGTCGTTGCTCCGTCGATCTCGTGCCGTCGCCGTAGCGCATACCAATCGCAGCTAAGCCAGTCATAGCTTTGCCTGATTCTTGCGCACCCAGCCAACTAGTCCTAGTCGCCTAATTTCGTTGGGAAACGCTGAGCGCCGTCGTTCTTCCTCACGGCCGGTAGCATCGCCGTTGAGTGCGTGTCACCGTGGCCAGCACTCTACGGTGGGTCTTTGCTTTTGCTCAGCATGGTTCCAGCTTCGCCATGTTGCCGTGATGCTTTGTGCTTTGTTGGGTGACCTTTTCATCCATGGCAGTCATCGGAACACCGCCGTCGACGTAGCTTGCTCCGCCGTGTTTGCTCTGATCGCCGACCCGTTTCACCGTTGCTCCTCCGGTCTAGATTTCTGCTCGAGCGTGTTTGGGGTGAGCTCCTGATTCTTCTCAAGTGCTTTGTTTAACTGCTATCGGCCTTGTTTCACCGGCGTAGCGCAGCGGCGCCGTCGTGGCCGCCATGGCCGGCGTCGAGCTCGGACCAAGCCGTAATTGGTCTAGCTAGTGCCACCAATCGACGCGCTGTGATGTGGGGAATGTGGTAGTACCTTGGCCGTCGTCGGAGACCTCGCTGTCGGTGAGAAATCGCCGGTCAGCGAGCTTTGCTGCCGTGGTCAGCGTGGGGTACTGTGCTAACAGGTGGGGTCACTCTTCAGTGACTCTGTATTTGGAAAATGAATTTTTCTATTTTGTAGAATTAAATGAATAGTGCTATGATTTGTTATTTTTGTATAGAATTAATTAGAGCTCGAAAAATTATGAAAATTTTTGTGTGACCTCTCTGAGATGTAAACTATTTAGGCAAAATATTAAATGATATTTTTCAGTAGATTTTGAATGTGATAAAAAATTGCTCGAATTAATTAATAAATGGGTTTCCATGATTTTTCTAGGCTTATATAATCATCAAAAAATTATGAAAATTGTTTTGCCACTTAGTTATCATATGATGAGTCTTTACAAAAATTTTGAGCTCAATTGGAAGAAGTTGATTTATTTCATAATTTTGAATTAAATATTTAATTCATAAAAGCAAATAGTGAACCTTAATGACTTAGGTTTTGTTTGATTTTTGGATTGAGTGATGACGTTGAGTCATTAGTATAAAATAATTCATGATACTTAAAGTAAGTGTTTGAGTTTATGAAAAGGTTTAGTTAGTTGTTGGTTTGCAACTGTACCGCGAAGGAAAGTTGTATTCAAGTTATTAATTTTTTCATCCATCGTCGAGCATCATGTTTTATATCTTGCATCATATTAAACATGGCATTGTTACTACGTGTAGTGAACGAAAGCGAGAATGTGGTAGTCAATCAAGTTGTTGAGGAAGTTGATCCGTCTGTTGAGGTTGGATTTGATGTCTGTGGAACGTCTCCGGAACCTGACTTTTCCGGCAATCAAGGTAAGCCCCGAATGCATTAAAACCTACCTTGTGTTTTACAAATTTATATCGCTTTTGCTTTTCAATACTGCATTAAGTGATTAGGAGTTGAGTGAAAACCTAATTGATGCATTACCAACCTTGTTTTTCAATATCAACCTTGTTACCCGTTTCAATCTGAGAATGCTTATTTATGTTTAGCCATGCTTAGAACGATAAAAGTCGAGTGATTACCGGTCACCTGTGAGATATAAATAGATTTTTGGATACAACTGGTTATTTATGTTGTCATGAGATATGAGCATGTGGAGTAATAAATCTAGACCGGACGGACTCGGTGTATGGGAGCCACAAGACATGGAGGTCTTGTGAGCGGGTTCTTTCCGCCTATGTCGATTAAGACACGCCCGTTGTTGAATTGCATGAGGTGAGACTTTGTAGTACCGATCACATACTCTGGTAAGCCTTAACTTGGCTATTCTATTACAAGAATGGCTACTCGCGCACTGGGAGTGGAGATATGGTGAGAGTAGCGTGTACCCACATGGCAATGGGCTGGAATGGTGGAGTACTGTATTCTCGGGTGGTGTGGACCCGTTCTTGTTTTAGAGAATCTGAGGGTAGGTTGGTATATGTAGGTCGGGGACCTACATATGTCATGTGGCTGGGAATCCCCAGCTGGGTTTTAATCGGTTTGAATCGTCGTTGCTCCTCGGTTATGGAGACTCAACTCACTGTTCATCATCGTAGTTAATAACTGAAACTTGAGGAAGTTTTGAGGAAGAGTTTAATATGAGGTTTCATGATCTCAGTACGGATCATGTCAGCTTTATGTATGATTGATATGGAGATACAAATGTTGAAAGAAAGAATCTTGTTAGAAAGCTTTTACGCAAAAGAACCTTGTTTATTGCTAAAGCCATACCTTGAATCCCGGAGCCTGCATTCCTGAGTCTTATCAGTTTTTATTCTGGTTAAGTCTTGTTGAGTACTTTTGTACTCAGAGTTCGTTGACCCTTGTTGCAGGTGAGACTCATGTGCAGGTCTATCTTGGGCCGTGTTGTATGACTATTGTTCAAATCGATGATGATAAGTAACTGTGTGACCCATGGGCAGGGTACTTAAATTGCGTGTTTTCTTTTATGTTGCTAATGCCACTCCACTACTATGGTTTGTAATAATAATCGTACTTAGTTTATGAAACAACTATTTTGTAACTAAGTTATTGTAAGACTTCTGCTATTTCACTCTGATGTATATTAATGAATAAATTGTGGTAATACTGTAACGACTCTATAATGGGATCCTGCTCAGAAAATCGTGGATGATTCGGGGTTCTTCGAGGACACCCGACAGTCTTCTTAAGTTACCGGGAATATATGCATAGTCGTCAGAGGTCATTGGACAGTGACAGGTGCATGTGGGCCCTATAATTTAGGAGGTTCTGCCACACAACGCATGCGTTGCTTGGCGGGCTTTGAGCCTAGGACGAGGCATAATGCATGCTCGGTGACCTCCCGTGGTATGCCTAGCATGTCAGAAGGTTTTCATGCAAAGACATCACGATTGGCGCATAGAAAGTCGACGAGCTCGCATTTCTATTTGGCCGAGAGTTGGGTCCTGATCTACACCGTCTTGGTTGGATCGGTGGGGTCGATCCCAACCACCTTAGTTTGCTCGAGTGAGTGGAAGACAGTCGAGGAGGTTGGTTTGTTGCAGTCCAGGACTACTGGGGTCGATGATTCTCCGAGCCAAGGGTGCTCGGCTAAGTTGATGACGGCAGTGGCGAGCTCGTAATGCTTGCAGTCGCATGTGTAGGCGTGCGAGAAGGTGCTACCCACAGTGATGACGTTGTTCGGTCCCAGCATCTGCAACTTGAGGTAGGTGTAGTTGGGGATTGCCATGAACTTGGCGTAGCATGGTCACCCCATGATGGCGTGGTAGGACCTTGGGAAGTCCACCACCTCAAAGGTGAGGACCTCCGAGTGGAAGTTGGCTCGGTCGCCAAACATGATGAGCAGGTCGATCTGGCCGAGCAGATATGCCTGTGTTCCTGGGATCACGCCGTGGAAGGGAGAGCTTACTGGGTGGAGCTTTGACTGGGGGATGTGCATGGCATCAAGGGTGTCGACATAGAGGATGTTGAGGCTGCTGCCTCCGTCCATTAGCACCTTGGTGAGGCACTTCTTTGGGACAATGGGGTCAACAATGAGTGGGTAGTGACCTGGTCTAGCAATGTGGGAAGGATGGTCCCTCTGATCAAAAGTGGTCGAAGATTCTGACCAGCTCAGGAAGGAGGGGACGGCCTTTTCGGTGACGCATGCCACTCTATAGCGCACTTTGTGCTGGCGCTTGGAGTAGATGGCATCATATCCCCCAAAGATCATGAGGCATTCCTCAGGATTGGGAAAGCCATCCTCATCCTTGCCCGCCACGCCTCCTTTCTTGGCCGCTGCCTCCTTGCCTTTTCCCTCTTTTGGTCCACTGGCCTATCGTAGAAAGTGCTTGAGGAGTTCACAATCCTTGTAGAGGTGCTTGATGGGGTAGGCATGGTTGGTGTACGGGCTCTCCATGAGCTTGTTGAAGTGGTCAGGCTAGCCCTACTGGGGCTGCTTGCCCACGTGATCAACCACGGCGGCCGACGTGGAGTTGGTCGGTGGGCGTGATCCTTCTTGTTTTTTTACCCCTCTATATGGTGGGGCCCTCGTATTGGTGCTTGTGCTTGGCCTTGCCCTTGTCTAGGCCTCCACTAAAGATTGCTCTGACTGCCTTCTCGCCAGAGGCATGGTTTGTGACGACATCGAGCAGGTCGTGGGTGGTACGGGGCTTCAGACAGCCAAGCTTGTGGATCAAAGACTCATAGGTTGTCCCAGAGAGGAACACGCTAAGGACGTCCACGTCGATGACATCAGGAAGGGAGTTGCATCATTTTAAAAACCTATGGATGTAATCCCATAGGGACTCATTGGGCTCATGCTGGCAGCTCTTGAGGTCCCAGAAATTCCCTAGACGAACATACGTCCCCTGGAAATTCCCGATTAAGATCCTCTTGAGATCCACCCAGTCGCAGATGCTGTCATGCGGGAGTAATTTGAGCCATGCCTGAACATGTTCCCCCACGTAGATGGAGAGGTACAGAATGATGAAGTGGTCATCATCCACTCCTCTGACTCGGTAGGCGAGCCAGAAGTCTTTGAGCCATATACCGAGATTTGTCTCCCCAGTATATTTGGCGACGTTGGTAGGAGGTTGCAAGCGATGTGGGAATTGCGCTCTCTGGATGCGACGGCCAAAGGCACATGGTCCTAGGTTGTCTAGGCTGGGACTCCGGTCGTTTGCTCGGTGACCATGCCTAGGGCATGTTTCCCCGCTCCCCTCGATGGTTCGGCCAGGGCCCGTGCCGCCTGCTCTCACTGCCGCATGATGGAAGTCATCATCACGCCGGGCATGACGCCGATCGTTGATGACACTGCGAGCATCTTGGTTCGGTCCGAGCCATTCACGCATAGGTGGTCGGTGTGGAGCGGGTGCCGGGTCAGGCCGTGGTGCAGCTGCGTCCTCCTGTTCCATGCCCGGCGACTGTAGTGGTGAGCGGTTGGAGCGGTTTGACTGGTATGCCCCCATTCCTCTAGTGGGGAGAGAGGCCACGAGTCGGTGTCATGACGTGGAGCTCTCCGTCTGCTGGACGGTGGTAGTTTCCACCAGCGCCCAGAGATTTCGGTGAACCGCCAGCTCCTGGGGGTCGACAGGCTCTGGAAGGCCGCGCAGATGCATCGCTGCAGCGGCGATGTTGTGGCCATCCCGAGCGAACTATGGGGGATCATTCCCCCCATCCATGATGTTGCGCTGGACCTGGCAGGAGCGACCCCGGGCATCGCTCGCCAGGTTACACGCACGTGGCGCAGTGTGCTACGCCGAGCGTGTTGGCGTAGGAGGCTGTTGGCTCAGCTGCCTTTGTCGTAGCTCCTCACCGTGCTCCTACGCACATGCGAGGGCCTCCACACGAGGGTCTAGAGGGGTGTGAGTCTATAGGGACTTTGCTACCACCGGCGGCTGTCCCGGAGCATCCATCATAGCACACTCCTAGGATAGAGGGTGGCTAGATGCCACGACATCACCGATGCTAGAGCCGTCACTTTCAACCTCGTCATCCACGAGGTCGTGGAAAGAGGTGAGAGCGTAGCCTGCCATCGCCATGAATTTGGATGTGAGAGGGGGTGGCGTCAGTATCTTTCGGAGCCTCCACACATACGTGCTCGTGGGGGACACGAGGCCGTAGGGGAACCGGTTGCATGGCGGTCACAGTGGGGACAATGGGGTCCCTTCGGAGAGTTGGCGGAAGATATTGAATAGCGAGTAAAGAACAATATGTACGTTACTCATAGTGGGGTTTGAGCCCAGCGTGGGCTCAAAGCAGAGCGCAGACGCCTCATCGTTGATGTCGTCGGGTGGCCTAGAGCCGACGGAGGGCGCTCCTCCTCTGATGGGTGCCGGGACAAGTGCCTCCTCGCAGAGGTGAAGCACACCGAGCCGGTCGGCGACGAAGTCTAGGCTTCCGAAGAGGAAGGCCTGGGATGGCTCGAAGACGGGAGGAAGCCACATCCCAACAGGTGGGAGCACGGGAAACTCTAGCGAGCCAAAGCGAGTCGTATCGCTTGAGCCCGCCATGCCAAAGGTGGCGGAAAGGTGGGCCATCCGATGACCAAAAGCGTGAACATACAGCGTCTTCCCCATAGATGGCGCCAACTATCGGTGCGAAAAGTGACCAACAAGTAAATATTTGTCGTTTTGCCGTACGTTGTGATCGGATGTGGCCTAGCACTCTGACATAGGGTTTATACTAGTTTAGGCAACGTGCCCTACGTCCAATTGGAGTCGGTTGGTGACTTTATTCCTGAGCCTAGGTGCTCGAAGTTTGCTGTGGGGTTACAAACGAGTGGGAATAAGATGGGGGTGTTAGAGGTCCGGTCGGACTCTGGACCGAAGGGCCAAGAGTGATAGGAACTCCTACGTGTGCTGAGTATTGGAACATATGCTCTGTGTAGCTTCAGAGTTCTAGAGCAGTGAAGCTATTCTAGTGCTCAGAATGTCTAAAGCGAGCAGAGAGAGAGAGAGAGAGTCAGAATTGATCCGTTCATTGTCCATAATCAGTCGTCTGAATTGATCCTCTCTTTTAGGAGAAAGCGCATCCCCTTTTATAGGTGGAAGGGGATGGCCTTACAAGTGAGAGAGAGAGTGTGTGAGAGTGTATGTGCCCTAGTCTTATTGCCCATGCCGTTGGGTACAAGATGGTTTGTCGGCGCCCATAATACTGTTGACGCCCAGATGCATGTGGTAGGCTCCATCGTGTTCTTCTGGTATGACAAATGTTGGCGCCTACCATACTATAGGACAAATGTCGGCACCCACAACACTGTTCGTGTTCTGATATGTCTAGAAGGTTGCAAAGCACCCTTCTGACATGGTCTGACAGTACTGCCCTGCAAGTGTGCAGGGTACGATACTCGGTATTGCAGTTGACTTGAGCGCCTCGCCTTATCTGCTCCGCCTGATTCTTGGGTCCTTACCGAGCGGGCGTCCCCGTTCGGTCGTTCCCAGTCGGCTCCAAACGTGCCGGTCGGAGAAAGAGCTGTAAGTAGAGGTTCGGTGTATTCTCGGTCGGAGACGCGGGTCGGAGTCGGAAGCGAGCGTCATCCCCTCCTTGGCTAGGCCTTCCGGTCGGAGAGGTGGGTCTAAGTCCGAAGCGAGCGCCGTCCCCTCCTTGGCCAGGCCTTCCGGTCAGAGACTGGATCGCTCATCTGCCCTGTCGTTAGGTATCTAGGCCGGCCCAGGAGTTGCGCGTCGTTCGCAACGTCGTCTGCTGGGCCGAGCTTTTGCCGGGAAGCAGGCCCATTAGGGACCCCGGGTTTATGAACCTGACAACACCTTATTTCAGGAATGATGCTAGAGCTCTAGAGGTACCTGTGTTCGTCACTTTTCTCCCTTATATGAAGTTTGCCTCATCTGTTGCCTGATGGATGGAGATTTGGGTGGGGGATTTTTGGATGTAGACGGGGGATTTCTGTTGGATTTGGAGGATTTTGGGTTGTGGTTGTCATATTCTGTGTTATCTTTTCGTTTACTAAATGGAGAGCAAACAATGGTTTGTATTCATGCCATCTTAGTATGAATGAAGTGATAACAAACTAGCATGGAATTCGATTTGCTGTCAATTCCTCAATCTTTTATGATGTCACAGTACTTGTATTCTGGCATTTTGTAGCTGCCTCAGTATAGGTTGTTGTGATTCGCCCTGTTTGCTTGTCTTGTAAGCCGTATTTAACAGTGCTTTCAGTCATGACTTATTAGCCAAACGAACAGGGCAATTGTACTTAGGCTGCAGTGCTTATCGAAGTATGACTTGTTGCACCCCTGAGCTACTTCGATTTTTACAGTGTCCGAAATAAAATATTTTCCGTGATATTCTTGTAGTTGCTTTACAACTGTAGTTCCAGAGTATGAATTGCGATGCATTGCAGACTGACAAACTTTAGAATTTGCAACTAGAGATCAGAAATTTACTCTGGTTATTTCTATCCAATTACTTTCAGTTAATTGATGATAGGATGAAAAGAATATGATTACCTCCCTAATCTGAATCCATTGGAGATAAAGAATGTGAATAGATGGCTTACTCCAATAAGCTGCTGTTAGCATGGTCGTAGCGTGATTTGCATCTTTATAATTCACTTTTCTGAGGAAGGCTTTTCTGTTTGTTTCTGATCACATATGTTTGCAACTGAATACTAACACAGTTTTTCTTTTTGAGAGCAGACCACTGGTTCTCTCTATTTCTGGGCTGCTCATTTGGCTGGTCCAGTCTGGGTTCGTTAGCATCTTGGTGCTGTGCTTGGCTAGAGGCCATCGGCCTCGTTGCCGGAATTGGCGGACAATAACCTCCTCAATTTATTACTAATCTTGCCACATGCTGGAAGCCTAGAACTGTATACAGACTGATTAAAAAAAAGGAACTGTCTACAGACTGCAATGATCTTCATGTGTTCTGCTGTACAACTTCATTTGATCCTTACATGGCAAAATAGAAATTGCTAGCTGAAAATAGTGGGAAGGTTCCTGTTGGATATTGCACTGTCTACTTCAATTGTCATTTTATTTCTAGAACCAAATAGCAGCTGATGTTATGATCTCTTGGGTCGACTCAAGTCCTCCTATACTTCTCTGCTACTGCTATTACCTATTAATTTGTTTCTTATCTTAGTACAGGCTAGCATTGAATTGGAGGTGCAAGGCATCTGAACTAGTATGACTCTGCATCCTAACTCATTTATAGTATATTTCAGCTCTGCATCTGAACTAGATGTGTTTATAGTATAAACATCAGGCATTAGCTACTTGGAATTATAGTACTTTCCTATCAAAATCAGATAATGTTGCATTGTTGTTATAGGCATAGTATCCGGTGACTATTTAGGTGACTGCTTGGGTTGAGTGCCTGGTTGATACACAACTATTTCACCATTGCATTTGGTTTTTAATTCTTGTGTTATATAAACTGAACCCGGTGCCCTTTTTGTTTGGATGCATGTTTCAGCTCTCTGCAGGCTTAATGAACCCTACCGAGGATGGTTTCTCGTGGGCGCTCTAGAGGATTCAGAAACAGGAACCAGGCAGCTCTCAGGGAATGCAACGTGAAGCTTGTGGTGGCACTCGGCGTGCTCAACGACTGCTTCAACCCGGTGAAGGATCGGTAGACCAAGATTAACATGCTCCACCAAGTTGTGCATAGCCTTGTGTAAGTCTTTTTGAGTCAGAGTGAGACATACACATTTTTTGTACTAAACCTGAGATGTTATTCAGTTATATATTATGTCTTGATTCTGGGCTGCTACATGTTTCATGGGCTACTTTCTCATTTTAGTTATTGAGCTCTACTATTTTACCCTTCTTGTTACACAACAGATCTGTTTTGCGTGGGCCTTCTTTTAAAATCAAATGTTTTACAGGCAGCCAACGACCATGTACTAGCTTGTGCTAAAACATACGGTTTTTGATCTGTTAAAAATCATGTCTTCTACACGTAGCCAACAACCATGTGCTAGTTTGTGCTAAAATGTACGATTTTTTCTCTGTTAAAAATCATATGTTTTACCGCCGGCAAACAACCATATGCTAGTTTTTACTAAAACAAACCTTTCTCCTCTAGAGTCCTCGAGATTCATGAAATTGCCGGTATTAGGAATTCTCGTCCTCTCACCTTTCAAATCTGAAACACAAGCTAATACATAAGACAAGAAACGATCACGTGCATGAATGTCCGGTTCTCACCTTTTCAGGTTCTTGTAGACGGCGTGTCGCTCTTGGCCTTGCCGTCCGACGCGACTTGATGAAATCCAGGAGGCAGCTCTTGACCTCCAATCCAAACGACGCACACGAATGGCGATTTGTTACAGTTCAGATTGCGAGCGACGAGAACGAACGGCGGTTCCTCTGACGGGCTGCGGCACAGCGCCAGGGTGCAGGGACGACTCGAACTCTCGATGGGAGGGAGCAGACGTCTGTTTCGCATGCATGAGAGGCAGCCGATCGACCAGAGCGTGATTAGCTGTGTTTATTGTTGCGTGATTTACGTGATTTGCTCGACTTGTATGAACGTACAGTATGAAAATCAGTAAGAAATGAAGTAGATATCAGTAATTGCTTTCTCTTATCTATATATGGAAACATTCCTAACATACTGCGGTTGATTCTTAGGAATATACGGACGTGAATGAAAATTATTAAGAAAAATAGATATTGTCATATCGGCCGGTGTGATTGCTTTCTCTATGACTCCAGCATGGCGCATGCTGTAGAGTATCCAAATATAACTCCAGCACAGCTTCGCTATATATAACAGCCACGACCACGAGTCTGCCACAGCAATCGCCGATTCACCATCAACAGCGCACTCCATCAACAACTTCCGATACGTCTGAGATAAACCTGCAGCAAGATGAGGACTAGTCGCCTGTTCCTATTCGCCATCGCCCTCCTGCTAGCATCTTCAGGTACTCCAATCCTTGGGCTGAATGCTGCTCATTTCGATTTCGATTTAATGCATAATGTTTTCAGAGCTGGTAATGATGTATCCTCTTCCTACTTTGTTCATGTCGAAAATTCTACAGATTTGACGACAAAGGCGTCGGCCGGATGCCCGCATCCCCGTTCGACAATCCTGTACCCGGACTTGCCGTGTGATCCCGAAGTCTGTGCGAAGAGTTGCGCCAAGGGATTGAACAACGGCAACGGCACCTGCATGAGTCCCATTGGATGTGATTGCGAGTACTGCGTGCCGGCAACCGTCCCAAAACGCCCGCCTTTCTCTACCCGAAAGTCGAAACTGCAAGTAGTAGCTGTGTAATCAAATGTAGCAGAAGCCGATTGGAGCCGATCGATTGGCTGGCGTTCGCGAGTTTTTCACCAAAGCAATGAGCATGACAGAGATGTAATAATCATGTACTAGCGGCAGACAGTTTTGAGCAGAGAAACTCTGTAATTTTGCGTCAGAAAATGTGATTGTGCAATGGAAAATCGGTAGTGCTCTCTACTAAGGCAGGAAGCGTGCCTTCGCTGGGCCTGCAGACCAGATCTAATCGGCCTATTATTAAAAAAAATCAAAACGCTTCCACAGGGACACAACTGCCTCGTACCGCACCCCTGCACCTCACGTCTCACGCCGGACCCGTCTCGTGCCACGCACCCCTCCCATGCCTCACGTCACGCGCCGCCCGCATCTCGCGCTGCACTCCCTCGCGCCCCCGGCAGCAGCAAGTAGATGAGCATATATTGCAATCGTATGTTTCATGTGTTTAAGATGTATGTTGCATATATTTCATCTAGATATTGTAAAAGTAGATCTGGTGTTGCATATGTTGCAATGACTATACACGTAGTATTGCAAGTGTATGTTTCAAATATTTTTAACTGTTTAAAACGCATGTCGTAAGTGTTTATCTGGATCTTGCATATATATTACAGTGCCTATACACGTATGTTGCAAGTGTGTTTTCTAAATATTTCATCTGTTTCATCGGGATATTGCATGTTGTCATCTAGATGTTATATATGTTGCAGTGGCTATACACGCATGTTGCAAGTGTATGTTCCAAATATTTCACCTATTTTCGCAAAGAAAAATGTCTTACCTATTTCAGACGTATGCTGCAAGTGTTTTATATGAATGTTGCACATGTTGCAGTGGTTATACACCTATGCTGCAAACATATGTTTCAACTGTTTCACCTCGTTTCGGTATTTTGCAACAGATGCTGCTCCCCATGTGCTCTAACTCGCTGGCATTCATGCGCTGCACGCACTCATCCAGCGTTGCCTATCTGTATCATGCGGGCCAGCTCCAATAGTATGACGTGCACACAACGAGTGGTAAACACCTAAATCGTCGAGCACTTTCTGGTCAAAGTACATGCGCACATGCAAAGCGCGACCAGCACCCATGGACGACAAGCTTTGGTCCCTGGAGCATGCAGCCAGGATCAACACGGGTACGTGCATTGTGCTCCCACCCTCTCTGATGCAACCAGACGGGCCCTATACTGCTATACACATGCTTTCCCGTGCTGGCGCAGCAGCAACACGCATGGACCCAGCAGCAGCAGGCGCGGCGTGAAGCACGCGGGCAGGCGCAGCAGCAGCAGCACACGCGGATCCAGACGCGAAGAATGCGGGCAGGGTTGGAAGCCAGCAGGCGTAGCAGCACGCACGCGGGTGCGCGGGGACGGAAGCTAGCGTGGCCAAATTGTTTCAGCGTTAAGGCCCATAAGGCTACAACGCCATTTGGCTGCACTAGACTGCGCGCGGCTCAGACAGAAATCCACGCGTCGTACATTGTGCATCATAACATGGGCTTCTACTGGGCCTTTGCATAGTCTCTTTGTTGGAGTACGTGTGTGATTAATTTGGGAGTGCCAATTCAAGGTCCACGCTGAAAGCAGTTCCTGTACAGGACTGGTCTCTGCACTTTTCTTCCTAACAAAGCAGCTGAAGTCAACTGGCAGCAAAAAAAGAAGAAATGGGGGACAAGGATCGGAACGATGAGATCATGGAATCGTGTTGAGATCGCAAAGAAAAGATGGGCCATGGATGCATCTGTTGTTACCTTCTATTCATGTAGGGAGAAAGAGAGATAGGGGTGAGAGGAAGAAAAAGATAAGCATGACCTTTGTATGAGCAAGAGAAAAGAGAGAATGTCCATAATCTACCAGTTTTTTCAACCTTCAGCTTTTTGCCATCATTTGATGACCATCCAAAACTCAAGACGTGCTTTTTAGAATCTCTAACTGAGACAGAGAGGAACTAAATTTCATCGTGGTTTAGATTGATGGGGTCAAGCCGTCAAGCACACCATTTTAGCAGTTAAGGGTGTTGATCAATGATCATCTAATATCAGGCTATCATCGTGAGCTGCTTTATCGGTTAACCCAATTGTCACAAGGGATGGCCAAGGGGATAATCCTGCTCCTAAAAAAAACTCGTTCAGTTTCCTCCAAACCAAACAATGCTCAAAATATATTATTTCGATTAGTGATGAAAATAGACGGCAACAGGCAGGAAACCCCCTTTCCCGTTCTATTTCTATATTTTTTGGCGAAAATAGGGTCGGGATTGAAAACAGAATCGGGATATATGGATATACGAAAACGGACAATCACTTAGGGAAAGCCGAAAAAATTAGGATTATGCATGAATAAAGTCGCACAACAAAATATATGTATGAACATATTCACTTGCATACTATGTGTGTTAACTTCTTGACATGCATAATTGGTAATTATTAGGTGTACTAATGTAACATAAGGACAAATAATTGTTAGGCATATCCTGGATAGATCGAAATCAGGATGAAAACAGGATAAATATATAGGTTCATCTCGAGTGGAAACGAGATCAAAACGACACGAAACACCCTCTTCGTTTATGAAAATACGAAATCGAAATCCCGCAAATACATAGAGGGGCGGGACAAAAGTAGAAAACGGGGTTCTTTCTGTCCCTTTTCATCCCTAATTTTCCAAACAAAGGGATAGTGTAGAGAAAATAAATGGACTTAGTTAACGTGGCCCCTAGCCCTGGGCAAAATACCCGATACCCATTACCCGAACCCGAAACCGAACTACCCGAACCTGAATTACCCATTGCAATTTCAGGTAGTAACTTGAGATACTCGAAATTAATTTGGGTAGTTCGGGTAACAAGCCCCAGTACCCGAATTACCCATATAACCCGATATGTAGAAACGTGGCACAGTCCAGTACTCCAGACTGGCCCCATATGATTGGCTAGTGTGATGGATGGGTCGGGTTGAGTACTTTCTTGAACTAAAATTTCGCTTTTTGAACAAAAGCTTGCATTGTAGATTTGTGGCATCCTTGTAGATTTGTGGTATCCTTCCCTTTCCAAACAGAAAATAACTTTCGAGATAAAAAGATCTAAGGAGCCTTTTGGATCCTTTTATTTCGAAGGAATTGGAATCTACTTATGCATTAGGCTATTTGGTTTGGAATTTGGTATTTCACAACTTTCACAAGCTCACATAAAAGCCTATCTCAAATTCATTGAGTTGAAGATGGAAATTGATTCTATAAATCATCATGCTATGTTTCTACTCTGCAACTTATAGCACGCTCTTCAACTTACTTCTCTACAGTAGAAATACAACATATAAGTATCTCCCTTGTATGACTAACAATAGTATACAAATATATTCTATACACAACCATATTAGCTTAATTAATCTATGCCTAAATTATAATATTAGAATGAATTCAATTTCATGGATCCAAACAAGGCCTAATATGAATGTATTTTTACTTTTGCTGAAAATATAAATAGATTTTGCTATGAGTCGTCCGGCTATTAACTATGAGCCCTCAAAAATGTCTCCTAATCCTATAGCTACTAGCCTACTACAGCTTCTTTTCCTCTATTTTTTTTGTGCTTAAGAGCTACTACAACATATTGGTTCAATTTTTAGCAGGATTCGAATGCATCGATACGCAAGTCAGTCAAAACTAACTACTGATGATTGCTGCGGCTTACTGCATAGTTATCCAAAGCAACGCCAGTACAGCTTCTTCTATAAAACCCATGGGTTTGCAATAGCTCACCATCATAAGCTAGACAGCAATATTACCGTCCATTCGCTATCAACAGCACACTAGGAGTATCTGAACTCGACGTTCCTGTAAGAAACCAGGATGAGGACTAGCCACCTGTTGCTAGTTGCCATTGCCCTCCTGGTAGTATCTTCAGGTACTTTCGATGATCGTTCAGACGTACTGTCTGTGCATTTCAAACTAATAATCTGTAATTTTGCGACGTTTAAGAGCTTGTAACAGTCCCCTTACTATGCCATTTCTGTTGAGATCTACCACAGATATGACGGCCAAGGTTTCAGCTCGGTGCCCGGATCCGGAGTCCACAACCCTGTATCCAGGCAAGCCGTGTGATCGCCAGCAATGCAAGACGGACTGCGCCAACAAGTACCACGACGGCGTCGGCGTCTGCTTGGATCCCAAAGGATGTCACTGCGAGTTCTGCCTGGATCGTCCCTCGGCCCACGCGGCCTCGCCTCCATCTGCGTAAAGCAGATGAAGCCGCCAAACTAGCAAGACCCAACATGTCCGGCAGCTTTCATTCCTATCAAAATAATGGCAGCTAGCTAGTAGTATGTAGGAAACCGATTTAGGGTATAGAAAACATGCTAGCTAAAGTTCAGTGTGTTTATTTTCCGAACAACTTGTAGCTGTCCGAGATGCAGAAAGCCAGAAAACGTGTCACACACTATTGGTGTCGTCTGTAATGGACAGCATATGCGCTTCGAGTTCAGGCAGTTGGGCTTGTGTTGGGCCTGCCCTTGCTCCCTCTGTCACCCTACATGTTTCTTGTCAAGTTGTCGCCCAGTTTTCCTTTCTCGATCACAGGCTGAAACAAGCAGGCCCTAATTCCAGACGCCGGGTGGCCACTGGAATAGGAATGCTTTGCTGCTAGCGCAGGCCAGGGCAGGGATGCAACTGGGCTCCTAGAATTGATCCTGATCACCGACCAGCGTCACGAAACCATGCATCGTCATCTGAATTCCAGCGAGGTCTTTTAAATGTCATGTCTCCTACTAGAGATTAGGAGTATTAATACAGACATGTGAAAAGCATGATAAGCGAGGCACAAACCCTGGACCATGTACAGTCAACCTGCTTTTCAGTTTTTTTTTTCTGGCGAAACGAAACATCAAAAAGTCACATTTGCCCTCTGTAACTTTTGAGACTTTCCCCTCCCCCGAGCGCTCCAACGGGTGGCTCGGGGGAGCATCGCCGGCGCCGCCGGAGGCCACCCATTCCTGCCACTCCCCCAGCCGCCGCCGCTGCTCTCCGGCGAGCGGCGGCGTCCGAGTGAAGCCCCGTCCGCAGTCCCGCCTCCCTCCCTAGTCCACCCCCACCACCCCTCCTGCTCCTCCGGTGGTTAGCATCGCCGGCGAGGCAGATCCTGGCCCTTCTTGGCCGGATCTTGCGTCTCCTATGCCGGATCTAGCGGCACGATGATGGCTCCCCCTCCTCCCTTCCGTGTGCGCGGGTGGCTGCGTGGGTGCCGTGGTGGCGTCCGTGCCTCGCCTGCGTCCCGCGTTGGCGTTGTGGACCGAGCCCGGCCGGGCTGTGGGTCACCGGTGGCCGCGGGTGGCCACGTGGGTGCCGTGGTGGAGTCCGCGCCACGCCTGCTTCCTGCGTTCGTGGCGTTGGCCGAGCCGTGTCGGGCCGCGGGTCACCGGTGGTCGTGCTAGGGCCACGACGTTGGGTTTGGTGCTGCGGCTCCGCGCGTGGGGGCTGACGGCGCTGCTCGATCCCCGGGTTGGAGGGTGTAGCGCAGCGGTG
This sequence comes from Miscanthus floridulus, assembly GCF_019320115.1. Classification (NCBI taxonomy): domain Eukaryota; kingdom Viridiplantae; phylum Streptophyta; class Magnoliopsida; order Poales; family Poaceae; genus Miscanthus; species Miscanthus floridulus. The sequence goes on along the minus strand of NC_089587.1, from coordinate 218,502,684 downwards.
ACAGCCTGACGCCGGTCGGCTTGGTGGGCCCGCGGCTGGTGGTCGTTGTGGCGGTGCTCCAGTCTCCGTGCTAGTGGCTTGGGCCCTGCGCAGGTGGTGCTGGTGCGCTGGCTGCTTTCTACTCGCGCTCCGGGTGCCACAGGTGGCCTTGTCTCGGACCTGCGCGTTCTACGAATAGACCTTGGGCGAAAGCCCTGCCCTACTTCTTGCTTGGGCCGGCGGCGGTGGCGCAGCATGCCTCATTCACCTTCTTGGAGGCGTCGTCGAATCTTCTATCCGTCGCGCAGGTTGCCAGGCTAGGTTCTAGGATGAAAATCTCACTGTGTGCCTCTTTCAACGATGATGGCGTCTGCGGATGTCAGTCCCTTCATGAAGGCTTCGTTGAAGCACTCCTGCTGTCGTGCCGATCCATCTCCCGCTTCCTGGCTAGAGTTGCTCCTTGCTGTACTGTGCCTACGTGTGCTTCAAGTTACTCTACGCTTTGGTCTGTTCAACTGGGTTGGATGATGTTGCCGCAGCCGCCGCTTCTCCCTAGCGGATGCTTTGCCGCTAGCGATATCTTTGGCAGATGCTTTGCCGTTGTTGCTGCTTGGGCGGATACTTTGCCGTCGATGTCGCTCCGGTCTCCCCTCATGCAGATGCTTTGCTGCTGAGTGCGTGATGTCCCCCCACAGCTTGCGGATACTTTGCCGCTCTCTGTCTGGGTGGATGCTTTGCCGCCGTTGTCGCTACCAGCCCACAGATGCTTTGTCGTGTTGTGCTTGCGTATACTTTACCGCATTGTGTTTGGCGGATGCTTTGCCGCCGTGGTTCTTGTTTGGGCGGATGCTTTGCCGCCGTAGTCGCCTCTTCTCGGTGGATGTTTTGCCACCGCAGCTTCATCTCCCTTGTTGGTAGCCTTCGCGTCGTTATTTTCTTGCAGGTACAGTCAGTTAGATTGTGGCGGAGGGCCCTCCCCTGCCGCGCTTCTTGCTTTCAATTGTGTTTTTCGTCCTAAACCACTCGCTCTGTTGTTTTTTATCCTGCTCTATGGGTTCTCCCATAGTTGCGTTGTGTACGTCGTTCTTTCGGCACTCTTCTTTTTAATGAAATACATGTGAAATTGTGTTCTAGAAAAAAAAACTTTGCCCTCCATGACTCGCTCCAAGAGACAGCAGGATCCGATCGATCTGCCATTGTCGAAAGCACAGGCTTTGCCACAAATAAAGCAAGCATGCCCGAACTCTGAAAGCCCCCTGCTGTACGGACGGCTGCCTACTTGCCTCGGACACTACAATATGACACCCCCTTTTGTAACCCATATATATGTTGCTAAAAGTCCATATATATGTTTATAACACTCTAAAATTTGCTTCTTTTGAAATAAAGATAAAATGATTTAATTACGTAATTTTATGCTCAAGAAAACATAGGAAAATAATATTTTCATTAAATTAAAAATTCATCCTAAGGTTTAGCAACTTGTTTGTGCATACATGCTGGTGCATTTGAATTATTGGAATGTGTGGCTTTGTATAAAATTCAAAATAATTCAAATTGCTTTTAAAAAAGGGTTTTGAAATGGCTTTAAAATAAAAGAAAAATGAGTTAAAAAGAAAAGAAATTTCCTTTCTCTCATCTGGCCCGCCGGCCTTTTCTCCTCGGCCCGGCCCATTCCCACCTTTTCCCCTCCCGCTTTGGCCCAGTCCATCGCCGCGGCCCAGTTTCCCGGCGCCTCCGCTCTCGGCCCAGCTCCGCTTTTCCTTCTCCCGCTACCCAGCGCGCTCGCGCCACCCCTCTCCTATCTTGGCCTGCTTCTCCGCCCTGCCGAACCACAGGCCTAGTGCGCCACAGGCCCAGTCGCGTAGCCGCGTCGCCGTGCCCTCTCTCCCGCGCCTCCCCTGTCGCTGACTTGTGGGACCTAGCTGTCAGTCGCGCCATCTCCTACCTCCGTCGTCCCCTCCACGGACTCTGTCTGCCGTGAGAGCCCAATGTCGCCACGACTCTACGCCTTGCCTTGTGCCCCACGTTGCATCCTGGCTATAAATAGTAGCCCGCACAGTACCGCCTCCATCCCGAGCCTCTGAGCAAGCTCCTATCTTGCCGAGTCACCGTGCCGAGCCTCAACCCTAGCGCCGCCATTCGCCATTGCCCCACCGAGCACCACACCACTTCTGTCCGCTCTGCCTCTATCCGCTCCATGCCCCAGTAAGATGCCTAGCCGAGTTCATAGTTCTCTCCTCTTCCTCCGCGTGCTTCCGGTTTGCCTTCCCGTGGTCTCTAGGACCGTTTTCGCGCTCACCGACGAGCTCTACGTCGTCGGCAATGGCGTCCCGCCGTGCTGGTTCCTGTTTTGGCCGCGCCCTCACTCACCCCCCCCATCTAATCCCCACCGTCCAATCTCGATCGGACGGCTTAAATCCAACCGTACCCCTTCGCTGGTAATGTAACAGAACCGACCAAATCATAAGAACGTAAGTACAAAAACAATCACCGAAGCGATCAAATTCCTGTACTTAAGCTCCCATAATCCCGGTAGTCCGGAAATCACGAAGGATTTCAACCAACTCTCGACGTACAAACCAAGATCGTAATGATTCAACACAACACATCATCCGTTACAACATTTCACAAGTAGCATTTGGATTACATCCATCAGAGTTCAAATAAAATATTACAAACCAAGTTTGAGTGTGCGGAAGCAACATAGTTTAGTACAAAACATCATAGTTTTCAAATACATTGCCAAGGTTGAGTCATGTCCCACAAAAGCATTATCAGGTACGAGAACTAGTAGAGACCGCGCCCAACGGTCTAGTCTTCATCCCCAGCAGGGAGAAGGCAGTACTTGCAGCAACCAAAGTAGAACTGGTCATCTGCAACAGGTGGGAAATAAACCCTGAGTACGAGAAGGTACTCAGCTAGACTTACCCGTCAAGAACAGAAATAAACGACACCAAGGATCATGCAAGGCTTATGAGGTGGGCTAGCTTGACACAGTTGCATAAAAGAGCTTATGATTATAGTAACCAATTTAAACTTAGCATCAAGCTTATCATTAGTTACCTGTCCACTAGATTAGCACCTGTACTAGAGCACTCACTTATTAGGAGCAAACAATATTAACCATAGCAGGTATCATAAGGCTGTCCTCATCATATCATCATTTCCGAACCATTAAATTATTAAGTGTATCTACATTGGAGATAAGCCCGTCAAGTTCTCACTAACCGGGAGAGACGACGACTCGAATCGAATTACAACTCAGCTGAGGGGGTATTCCTAACTCTCACCCTGGCATACTTAGCAAGGGTAGCCGTGGGTTACCTTTGGTACATCTCAGGAACCAAATTCGTGGGTTCGATCAGCGCCAGCACTCTCAGGGATTACCCTTCTGCCAGGACGATCAGGACTTTTAAATCACCTGCCCTTGGACTCACGCCTATGGCTCCCTTCCGAGGCGCACTTTATACTTATAGACTCCTGGCCTGAGGTGAGCTACTCAGCTTCGCGGTCGGTCAACGGACACGACCAACTAAGAGAGAGGCATGCGTTCAACATGAACAGGAAAGGCTCTAAGAATCAGTCCTTAAGCGACACAGACGGAGTCACTACAAACCGGCAAGCCTCCGTCCGATCTTCATTTCAAATTAAGACTGGTTCTTTTCCACGATAGCAAATATAGCCAACCGTGCCACATGTATCTTCCTATATCTCGCAGGTGACAGGAAATCACCCGACTTCTACCGCGTTAAAGCAGGGCTAAGCACTACTCGAGCCTGAGCTACATAGGATTCAGGGTAACAATATCTGGACAAGGATTGGGTAACCAATGCAGCAATTGTTTGCATCCAACACCTAAACTTAATGCAACAATATATATATGTAACAATAATACTATAACGGCATTTCGGAAATTAGGAGGCTTAATATGCTCCGGGGCTTGCCTTTCACAAAGTTGCAAGGACGGTGGTCTGGGCACTCAACGGCGACCTCGTCTGGCACTTCTCCTGAAGGCTGCTCCTCCTGAATCTCCGGCGTCGGCTGCTGCTGCTCGCTCGGTTCCTCGAATTCCAGCAGGGTTACTCCTTCCGGTACACCTATTGCATGCCGATGCAAAAGATAAATATCATGGATGCATACGGAATGACATGATGCTCATGATGAATGAATCACAGTGAGTGTTTACGAGAGCATCACTGGACACTCGTTTACCGAGTAATTAGCTCTATTCAAATCACTTTAAGCAAGTATCTACTTAACTTAAAGAACAAGATCAACTTACCTAACTTGCATAACCTAAGATAAAGATGCTCATCTTCAGTTAAAGGCCTAACACCTAAGAACATTACCACAAACTTAGAAATAGTAAAGGTATACATAATTTAACATTTAAAGTTTCATATGCATACAAGTAGTCCCTTAATTCAATCACAACCAAAGTTCTACAATTCCAAATGACTTGCATGAGGACATTCTGGAAAGCTTATGAAACTCTCTACAAAACATTTGTAAACACCAACGCATGATTCTTATGTTAACCAAATCGAATTCCAGTAAACTTAGAATCTGTCCAGAAATGACAGGGTTACTAACTTAATTATTTAATGATTGTGCAAAAGCATAATTTGATCAAACCAAGTTTACCAACTTATTTTTCATACCTAAGAAACATCAGAAAGTATAGTTCCAACTTCTAAATAATTTATTTAATATCCTTTTCCCATTTATTTAGTTAATTAGGTGATTTAAGCAATATATAGTAAAACTATTCATAAAAATCTACAAAAATTACAGTAGCTATCTCATGCTTCATATAGGCTACCATAAAAATTTCAAAGCCATTGGGCAAGTAGAACCTGCTGTATCCAAAATAACAGGTGGCATGCCTATTTTTAGCATAATTAGGAAACCTTATTAAAAAGTGTCAAGCAACAGATTTCCCATTTTTTCTAGCATCCTTATAGTATAAGAATATCACTCACCAAATTTTACCTTTACTGGATCTATAGAAAAATTATGAAAATTCACACAAGATCCATCCATTAATAAAAGGAATTTCTATAACTTAAAAACTACACATGCACTAGCTCTGAAATTTTAACCAGAGCTTCTAATAATCAATAATAGCCTACTCACAAAATTTCATAATTTTTAGACCACAGAAACTCAAGATAAAATTCAAACAAGTTTGCATGTATCCAAAAACACATTTCGAAGTCATATTTAATAAATCCAGAATTTCTAAAACATGTGCCCATATAATATTTTTATTAAATACTAGACAATACTAGGAACCCAACAAAATTAGAACCATAGCATTTGGATCTATATACTAAGAAACACAGATTTTTGAATATCAATACAATTCTGTGAAATAATAAAACAAAACAAATAAGGAAACAAAACTCAGCCACAGTTGGGCCGGCCCGAAGGAACGGCGGCCCGCAAATTCGCGCTAGCGCGGCCCAAGACGCGGCGTAGCCCAGCTTGCTCCCGCCGCGCGCGTCAGCGGCTGATAGGGTGGACCCGCGCGTCAGCGAGACAAGCAGGGGACGGAGGAAGACGACGGCGGGACTCGCCGTCGGTGGCTTCTCCGGCGAGACCAACGGTGCCAACAGTTTCGCCTCACCCTAGCGGACCTAAGGGAACCATCTATTGCAGCTAAGGACGCAGCTAGAGGGGGCGGTGATGGCCACGGCGGCGCTCGGTCACGGCATGGCCGGCTCCGGCGAGGCTGCGACGTCACGGCCCTAGTGGCTCACTCAAAGAGCTTCAGCGTCACATACAGAAGCTAGCGCAAGGGAGAGAAGGGGCGATAAGGGGCTCAAGCAGCACAGCCACATGCGAGCTCGGCCGGCGGCGGTCATGGCGACCCGGTGGAGCCGCGCTCACGGTGAGAGCTACCTTAGGCGAAAATGGAGTGGCGGTGGGGTCGAGGACGTGGAGAGGCTCACAATGGTGCTGTGGTTCAGAGGAATCGGGCAATGGCGCTCGGTTTTTGGTGGAATTGGCTCGGCACTGCTTCGACGTTCCAGTCGCCGTGCTCGCGCGGAGGAAGGAGAGGGAATGCAAAATGGAACGGGCGACTCGGCGGGCAGGCGCTGGGGGCTTCAAGACGCGGCTGTCCGTGCCAGGGCATCCATGGCGCGTGGCCTGCGCGCTCAGGCGAGCGGCGACGGGTGGCGCCATGCGGCCAGCAACCTCTGAACCGGTCGGCCACAACGCTACTGAACATTTTCTGAAAACGCGATTCAGAAATCATTGACGGTGACTGACGAAGCGAGATTGACGGTGATTAGCTCCTAATCTATGATGATTTAGTGGAAGATTTGAACATCAAAGCTGTAGACCTATCTTCCCTCTACAAATTATTTTTAATGACCAACACCTAAAACGCCATGGATCCGAAGTTACATGAAGCCAAAGTGAGCTCGATCCAACTGAAATGCAGTTAAGACTTAGCGTATTTTTCAGTGTTGAAATCAGCATGTATTTCTGACTTGTGGGACATGTTTGAGCATGTTCTAGCCATTTTCATGAGTTGGTCATAAAACAACTTTTGTTCCTTGATAAATTTGCTACAACTTTTGTAAAGTGTGCACAGCCATGCAAAGTCTCTAAGTTGGACTTTTGAATCAGTCAAACAGTGGCACTCTAGGGTTCATTTCAAGTCAAACCTCCATTCAAGGGCAATTTTGTCATTTTGACCTACATGAACAATGTCCAAACAATTACTCTAAGTGTAGTTAAGGTGTATTAGACCATGATCAATCACTTTACACAATTGTTATACCATTTCAATTGATCACATGTGATGAAACAATCAAAACAAGCAATTTACCCAATGTCGCAATGAAATGTTTCGCATGTTTCATGACTTTGTGATTATTTTATACTTGGCACATTAGTACCATATTGCCATGTTTCAAGGTATGAGAGTTTCATGTTGCATTCACATGTTGCACTACTACCACTCTAAGCAATCAAGCATGAAACACATACACTTTTAAAATGTTGCATATGTATGTTTCAATGATAATGGCATGATGACATGGATAATGCACATGTTTATGAAATGACATGCAATTTTAGTGGAAGCCTAAACACCTAGGGTGTTACAGCCCTCCCCCGTTAGAAAAATCTCGTCCCGAGATTTGGAAAGCGTACCAATCAGTATAGAAAGCTGGATAGTTTTCCTTTAAATAATCTTCCCGCTCCCAAGTTGCATCCCGTTCACTATGATTACTCCAAACTACCTTGTATAATTTAACCACTCGTGTACGAGTCACTCTTTCTTGAGTATCCAGAACTTGCACGGGCTTTTCCTCATAAGAAAGATCAGATTTCAAGTTGACTTTCCTTGTTGCTATTCTTTCCTCGGGAATACGAAGACACTTCTTCAGCTGGGACACATGGAATACCGGAAATATAGCTCCCATCTCACGTGGTAGATCGAGCTTATATGCTACTCTTCCACTTTTCTCGATAATGCGGTAGGGTCCAACATATCGAGGCTCAAGCTTCCTTTTAATTCCAAAGCACTTGACTCCTTTCATAGGAGATACCTTTAGATAAACATGATCACCTACTTCAAACTCAATAGGTTTTCTTCTCTTATCGGCGTAGCTCTTTTGTCTAGCCTGAGCGGCAGTCATATTCTTCTGTATAGTTCGGACTTGTTCTTCGGCTTCTTTTACAAAGTCAATACCATAGAATCTTCTTTCCCTGGGTTCCACCCGGTTCAAAGGAGTTCTACACTTACGGCCATAAAGAGCTTCAAAAGGAGCCATTTGGATACTTTCTTGATAACTGTTGTTATAAGAGAATTCAGCGAGAGGTAACCAGTCTTCCCAAGAGCCTTTGCAAGAGATAAGACAAGCCCTAAGCATGTCTTCAAGAATTTGATTAACACGCTCAGTCTGTCCTGATGTTTGCGGATGATAGGCAGAACTGCGGATTAGATGGGTGCCAAGATTCTGATGTAAGCACTCCCAAAAACGAGCCGTGAATTGTGGTCCTCGATCAGAAACAATGGATTTGGGTACACCATGGAGACGTACCACTTGTTGAAAATAAATCTCAGCATAATTGTGTGGGTGATAGGTAGACTTGACCGGAATAAAGTGAGCGGATTTAGTTAGACGATCTACGATAACCCAGATGGAATCACAACCCTTTTTGGTAGTGGGTAATCCAACAATAAAATCCATGCTAATTTCTTCCCACTTCCAGCCAGGAATCGAGAGTGGCTGCAATAGTCCGGGCCTTATGTGAATAGCCTTGACTCTGCAACAGTTATCACACCTTGCCACGTAAGCTGTGATTTCTTTCTTCATCTTGGTCCACCAATAATACAGCTTGAGATCTTGATACATTTTACTGCTACCAGGATGGATGGACAATTTTGAAGAATGGGCTTCATCCATAATTTGATTTCTAAGTTCTTTGTCTTTGGGTACCACAAGCCTATCATTAAACCAGAGAATTCCCTTGTCATCGACCTTAAAGTGCTTGGTCTCTTTCTCTTTCATTTTCCGCTTGATGTGAAACACACCCACATCAGTCTTCTGGAGTTCGATAATTCGACTTTTAAGAGAGCAATCCACAGTGATAGTGTGGAGTACTACAGGATGAAGGAGGTGTGCCAGATGAAAGTCTTCACTAACCAAGGAATTGCAATGGGCCTTTCTGCTTAAGGCATCAGCAACCACATTTGCCTTACCAGGATGGTAGTGCACTTGAAGGTTGTAGTCTTTGATCAATTCTAACCATCGCCGTTGACGCATATTCAACTCGGGTTGAGTAAAAATGTACTTGAGGCTTTTATGGTCAGTGTAGATGTTGCACACATTTCCCAATAAGTAATGTCTCCAAATCTTCAGGGCATGAACAACTGCGGCTAGTTCTAAGTCATGGGTAGGATAGTTGACTTCATGCTTTCGAAGCTGGCGTGAAGCATAAGCAATTACTCGGCCCTCCTGCATAAGAACACACCCCAGACCGGTGGCACATGCGTCACAGTAGACATCAAAAGGCTTCTCGATGTCAGGTTGTGCCAATACAGGAGCAGAGGTTAGTAAGGTCCGCAAAGTGTGGAAAGCCTCTTCACACTTCGGAGTCCACACAAACTTCTCATCCTTATGAAGTAGTCGAGTCATGGGCTTGGCGATTTTTGAGAAATCCAGGATAAAGCTACGATAGTAGCCAGCCAAACCCAAAAAACTTCAAACTTCAGTGACCGTAGTAGGTGCCTTCCACTCAAGGACTTCTTGCACCTTAGTAGGGTCAACCGAAATTCCATCACCAGATAATACATGACCTAGAAAAGGTATCTTGTTCAACCAGAACTCGCACTTGCTGAACTTAGCATAAAGCTGGTTGTCATGTAACCGAGTTAAAACAATTCTCAGATGTTCAGCATGCTCTTCTTCATTCTGAGAATATACAAGGATATCATCAATGAACACGACGACAAACTTGTCCAATTCCGGCATGAATACAGAATTCATCAGGTACATAAAGTGTGCCGGAGCATTTGTCAACCCAAATGACATGACGAGGTATTCGAACAAGCCATAACGAGTAGAGAAAGCTGTCTTAGGTATATCTTCAGGACGAATTTTGATTTGATGGTAGCCAGACCTCAAATCGATCTTGGAGAATACCTTAGCTTTGGAGAGCTGATCAAACAGAATATCGATGCGAGGAAGAGGGTATTTGTTCTTGATAGTAACAGCGTTTAGGGGGCGATAATCCACGCACATGCGCAAAGATTCATCCTTCTTCTTCACAAATATAGCTGGACAACCCCAAGGAGAAGAACTAGGTCGAATCAAACCTTTCTTCAATAGCTCATTCAACTGATTCTTCAGCTCGGCCAACTCATTGGGCGGCATTCTATAGGGCCTTCGAGAAATAGGAGCCGTACCCAGAATGAGTTCTATCTTGAATTCTACATCACGGTCCGGAGGTAATCCAGGCAAGTCATCAGGAAAGACATCTAGAAACTCACAGACAACCGGTAGATCTTTAATGGCTTTGGCTAGGGTAGCATTGGCTGTATTATGGATAGAGATATCACGAGGTAACTGTACTAGAAAACCCTTCTTATCCATAGGATCCCTCAACATTACCACACGGGTTGAGGTATCGATCAACACTCCATTCCCGCTCATCCACTTCATTCCTAGGATTATATCAATTCCTACCCCAGGTAGAACTACAAGATCCATAAGGAACTCTCGATCCCCAATCTCAATCCTTACATCTTTAACTACTTGGTTAGTCAGGATATTATTTCCAACAGCACTAATACAATAACCACCCTTGACAATTGTAATCACATTCATATTATGCTCAGATGCAAAAGTAGAACTCATAAAGGAGTGCGAAGCACCTGAATCAAAGAGCACAACTGCAGGGTGATCATTAACAAGGAACTTACCAGCGGTGACCACTTCACCAGCAGGAATTTCCTCCACAGTCGTGTAGTGAACACGCCCCTAACGGACGTTTCCTTGAGCATTCTTAGGAGGATGGGGACATCTATTTGCCCAATGACCAGGCTGGTTATAGTTCCAGCATGGCCTGTTTGCTGGTGGTGCATTGGAGCTGCCCTGCCCAGAGGTATTCTTTAGCAAGGAAATTGTGTACCCCTTGTGGAAACCAGTTTTAGCTTGATTCTTCTTCTGAGGTGGGCGGTACCGGACATTAGCATTGGGTGGACGGTACGGGGTCTTGGATACCATTGGAGCCTTAGACTGAGAAGCACCAGCCTCGAAGTTTCTTTTACGGTTCTTGGAAGCAGCATAAATCTTGTCATTGTTCTCCTGAGTCAGAGTGTCACTGATAAACTCATTGAATGTGACACACTTGCAGTTGCCCATTGACTTCATCAGTTTTGGGGAAAGTCCCCTCTTGAAGCTAGCTATTCTCTTGGCGTCAATATCGACGAACTCGGGAGCATACCTTGCCAGGTTGTTGAATGCCTAGAGGTACTCATTGAGACTCTTGTTGCCTTGGGTGAGCTTCATAAACTCAGTATGCTTAATGGCCATGAGACCAGGAGGGATAAAGTGTCCCCTGAAGGCTGCCTGGAACTGGTTCCAAACGATCTCAACGTTAGCAGGGAAGGTGGTCCTATGATGGGTCCACCAGATGCCTGCAGGGCCTTGGAGCTGGTGTCCTGCATATGAAGCCTTCATGCCTTCAGTTAAACGGAGCAATCCAAACCTTTGCTCTATCGTGCTCAACCATTCATCCGCTTGTAAGGGTTCTTCTGCCTCACGAAAGATAGGAGGTTTTGTGTCCATGAAGTCCTTAAAGCTGCTGTACTGGTTCGGCTCGGGTCCCTGGCGGACATGCCGATCCTCACGGTTAGCCATCTGGCGCATAGCCTCAGCTAGCATGCGCTGACTTTCCACGACCGTCTGCATTAGCTCAGCTGGTGTGGGCGGTGGAGGAGGTGGTTGTTCCTCATCTCCCATGCTATGACCGCGACGAAGGTTATAAGCCATCTGCAAAAGGTATAGCCAATGAGCACTGACGATGTGGAAACTTTTGTAGATAAATTGTATAATTATCCCAAACTGATTCCATCGGAGAGAATGCATTCTATAATCAACAGAGGCACAATCATTCATCACAATCACACAACTTATCAAGTGCATCAATTGACACATAATTGCGATGAACTTAACTAACAACGAGATCCATAGACCGGAAAGATGAAATTCAGCAAAAGTTCACATACGTGGAGCACAACACGTTCGATAGGTTACATCCAAGCCATAGTGGTTCCAAACTTACATCAAGGTAACATAGGGTTCGATAATACATCCCAACGATTCATTTGATACAAAGCTACTTGTTCATGCATGAGGATCAACAAAAGACTAGATCTAGCGCATTAGCTAAGTAGTAAGCTAAACTATGCATCGTCCTCGGAGTCAGTGTCGAAGATCTCTCCTCCATCTTCATCACTAGCAGGCTCTAACTCCTCATCTTCCTCCTCATTAGGTGGAACGTCCTTAGGTCCATTGACCTCCATGTCATCATCACCTTCAGCCATGATGACACCAGAACCCATCTCATCCTCATCATCAGGTGGCAGGAGAGGGTGAAGTTGATTGTGTAACAGGTGGACCTCCTCATGGAGATTGTCATTGTACTCTTCAGTAACTGCCACTTGCTGCTCTAGCTCCATCTGTCGCGCTCTCAACACATTCTCTTCGTGCCAGGCTTCATTCCATTGGTTCATCACGTGAATCAACATACGTTCACAGTTGCGGTGAGCAACTGTCAACCTCTGAACCTCAAGGGTCTCTTGGTCCCTTTCCTGTGTTACTTGCTCCAAACGGTGCTGAGCCACATTCCTCTCAGCAGTCACCCGGGCCAACTCTGTCCTCAGCCTTTCCACCTCAGTAGGCTCAGGACGGGGCTCACGAGGAGCTAACCGGTGACGAGGCGCCCTGCCTCCAGCGGACTTGCGAGCAGTGCGTTTCATGCGCGCCATCTGTAGCAAAAAGTTGCAACGTAAGGGGAGAATCATTTAAGGGATACGAAATTTAATTAGTCGGGACAATCAATTTTTAAGGGAGGGAGTAATGCAAGAAATGCCATGTATGCTTGAACATGATGCATGCACGATCCGTACGTCCTCACAAACCTAGAAAAATTTAAAGGCTAGCGAAATATACGGTGGCATACATACGCTCTCTCATACACGGTAGCTAGTCGATCTACAACAATACGTTGTTAGTGTACCTGCAGAAAATTTCATCTCAGCCCAGTAATTTCCCAAATGCATAGAAAACAAGCAGTAACTAAATACTTTCATACATACATCCCCTGATGCATATATTCTAGTATCACAGCTACCCGTCAGAGATACCCACATTTAAGTACTCTCATAGATACATGATCGAACATGTAAGTATGCGAGCAACCACAACTACTCTCCCCTAGACCGACGGTTGGACGGTCATGCTCTCCCAACTCCCACTTACCAGAGCGTAGAGGTATTTTGATCCATACATTACCACCCAAGCAGATGGCATCCATACAATAGCACGCCGTATGGACGACGAACAGAAACAAGCAGGAACCCCCAAGTTAGTACTTTAATAAGCCACCTAAGAGTCCTTATTTGGGCATAAGGGATATGACCACTGGCAATACTTAGTATTTAATTTAGGATTTTTACAAATACTTTTGTTTTAAATACACAAATGACATGTTTAGTGTCGAATCTTGCTCTGATGCCAGCTGTAACAGAACCGACCAAATCATAAGAACGTAAGTACAAAAACAATCACCGAAGCGATCAAATTCCTGTACTTAAGCTCCCATAATCCCGGTAGTCCGGAAATCATGAAAAATTTCAACCAACTCTCGACATACAAACCAAGATCGTAATGATTCAACACAACACATCATCCGTTACAACATTTCACAAGTAGCATTCGGATTACATCCATCAGAGTTCAAATAAAATATTACAAACCAAGTTTGAGTGTACGGAAGCAACATAGTTTAGTACAAAACATCATAGTTTTCAAATACATTGCCAAGGTTGAGTCATGTCCCACAAAAGCATTATCAGGTACGAGAACTAGTAGAGACCGCGCCCAACGGTCTAGTCTTCATCCCCAGCAGGGAGAAGGCAGTACTTGCAGCAACCAAAGTAGAACTGGTCATCTGCAACAGGTGGGAAATAAACCCTGAGTACGAGAAGGTACTCAGCTAGACTTACCCGTCAAGAATAGAAATAAACGACACCAAGGATCATGCAAGGCTTATGAGGTGGGCTAGCTTGACACAGTTGCATAAAAGAGCTTATGATTATAGTAACCAATTTAAACTTAGCATCAAGCTTATCATTAGTTACCTGTCCACTAGATTAGCACCTATACTAGAGCACTCACTTATTAGGAGCAAACAATATTAACCATAGCAGGTATCATAAGGCTGTCCTCATCATATCATCATTTCCGAACCATTAAATTATTAAGTGTATCTACATTGGAGATAAGCCCGTCAAGTTCTCACTAACCGGGAGAGACGGCGACTCGAATCGAATTACAACACCGCTGAGGGGGTATTCCTAACTCTCACCCTGGCATACTTAGCAAGGGTAGCCGTGGGTTACCTTTGGTACATCTCAGGAACCAAATTTGCGGGTTCGATCAGCGCCAGCACTCTCAGGGATTACCCTTCTGCCAGGACGATCAGGACTTTTAAATCACCTGCCCTTGGACTCACGCCTACGGCTCCCTTCCGAGGCACACTTTATACTTATCGACTCCCGGCCTGAGGTGAGCTACTCGGCTTCGCGGTCGGTCATCGGACACGACCAACTAAGAGAGAGGCATGTGTTCAACATAAACAGGAAAGGCTCCAAGAATCAGTCCTTAAGCGACACAGACGGAGTCACTACAAACCGGCAAGCCTCCGTCCGGTCTTCATTTCAAATTAAGACTGGTTCTTTTCCACGATAGCAAATATAGCCAACCGTGCCACATGTATCTTCCTATATCTCATAGGTGACAGGAAATCACCCGACTTCTACCGCGTTAAAGCAGGGCTAAGCACTACTCGAGCCTGAGCTACATAGGATTCAGGGTAACAATATCTGGACAACGATTGGGTAACCAATGCAGCAATTGTTTACATCCAACACCTAAACTTAATGCAACAATATATATATGTAACAATAATACTGTAACGGCGTTTCAGAAATTAGGAGGCTTAATATGCTCCGGGGCTTGCCTTTCACAAAGTTGCAAGGACGGTGGTCCGGGCACTCAACGGCGACCTCGTCTGGCACTTCTCCTGAAGGCTGCTCCTCCTGAATCTCCGGCGTCGGCTGCTGCTGCTCGCTCGGTTCCTCGAATTCCAGCAGGGTTACTCCTTCCGGTACACCTATTGCATGTCGATGCAAAAGATAAATATCATGGATGCATATGGAATGACATGATGCTCATGATGAATGAATCACAGTGAGTGTTTACGAGAGCATCACTAGACACTCGTTTACCGAGTAATTAGCTCTATTCAAATCACTTTAAGCATGTATCTACTTAACTTAAAGAACAAGATCAACTTACCTAACTTGCATAACCTAAGATAAAGATGCTCATCTTCAGTTAAAGGCCTAACACCTAAGAACATTACCACAAACTTAGAAATAGTAAAGGTATACATAATTTAACATTTAAAGTTTCATATGCATACAAGTAGTCCCTTAATTCAATCACAACCAAAGTTCTACAATTCCAAATGACTTGCATGAGGACATTCTGGAAAGCTTATGAAACTCTCTACAAAACATTTGTAAACACCAACGCATGATTCTTATGTTAACCAAATCGAATTCCAGTAAACTTAGAATCTGTCCAGAAATGACAGGGTTACTAACTTAATTATTTAATGATTGTGCAAAAGCATAATTTGATCAAACCAAGTTTACCAACTTGTTTTTCATACCTAAGAAACATCAGAAAGTATAGTGCCAACTTCTAAATAATTTATTTAATATCCTTTTCCCATTTATTTAGTTAATTAGGTGATTTAAGCAATATATAGTAAAACTATTCATAAAAATCTACAAACATTACAGTAGCTATCTCATGCTTCACATAGGCTACCATAAAAATTTCAAAGCCATTGGGCAAGTAGAACTTGCTGTATCCAAAATAACAGGTGGCATGCCTATTTTTAGCATAATTAGGAAACCTTATTAAAAAGTGTCAAGCAATAGATTTCCCATTTTTCCTAGCATCCTTATAGTATAAGAATAGCACTCACCAAATTTTACCTTTACTGGATCTATAGAAAAATTATGAAAATTCACACAAGATCCATCCATTAATAAAAGGAATTTCTATAACTTAAAAACTACACATGCACTAGCTCTGAAATTTTAACCAGAGCTTCTAATAAGCAATAATAGACTACTCACAAAATTTCATAATTTTTGGACCACAGAAACTCAAGATAAAATTCAAACAAGTTTGCATGTATCCAAAAACACATTTCAAAGTCCTATTTAATAAATCCAGAATTTCTAAAACATGTGCCCATATAATATTTTTATTAAATACTAGACAATACTAGGAACCCAACAAAATTAGAACCATAGCATTTGGATCTATATACTAAGAAATACAGATTTTTGAATATCAATACAATTCTGTGAAATAATAAAACAAAACAAATAAGGAAACAAAACTCAGCCACAGTTGGGCCGGCCCGAAGGAACGGCGGCCCGCAAATTCGCGCTGGTGCGGCCTAAGACACGGCGCAGCCCAGCTTGCTCCCGCCGCGCACGTCAGCGGCTGACAGGGTGGACCCGCGCGTCAGCGAGACAAGCAGGGGACGGAGGAAGACGACGGCGGGACTCGCCGTCGGTGGCTTCTCCGGTGAGACCAACGGTGCCAACAGTTTTGCCTCACCCTAGCGGACCTAAGGGAACCATCTATTGCAGCTAAGGACGCAGCTAGAGGGGGCGGCGATGGCCACGGCGACGCTCGGTCATGGCATGGCCGGCTCCGGCGAGGCTGCGACGTCACGACCCTAGTGGCTCACTCAAAGAGCTTCAGCGTCACATACAGAAGCTAGCGCAAGGGAGAGAAGGGGCGATAAGGGGCTCAAGCAGCACGGCCATGTGCAAGCTTGGCCGGCGGCGGTCATGGCGACCCGGTGGAGCCGCGCTCACGGTGAGAGCTACCTTAGGTGAAAATGGAGTGGCGGTGGGGTCGAGGACGTGGAGAGGCTCACAATGGTGCTCTGGTTCAGAGGAATCGGGCAATGGCGCTCGGTTTTTGGTGGAATTGGCTCGGCGCTGCTTCGGCGTTCCGGTCGCCATGCTCGCGCGGAGGAAGGAGAGGGAATGCAAAATGGAACGGGCGACTCGGTGGGCAGGCGCTGGGGGCTTCAAGACGCGGCTATCCGTGCCAGGGCGTCCACGGTGTGTGGCCTGCGCGCTTAGGCGAGCGGCGACGGGTGGCGCCACGCGGCCAGCAACCTCTGAACCGGTCGGCCACAACGCTACTGAACGTTTTCTGAAAACGCGATTCAGAAATCATTGACGGTGACTGACGGAGCGAGATTGACGGTGATTAGCTCCTAATCTATGACGATTTAGTGGAAGATTTGAACATCAAAGCTGTAGACCTATCTTCCCTCTACAAATTCTTTTTAATGACCAACACCTAAAACACCATGGATCCGAAGTTACATGAAGCCAAAGTGAGCTCGATCCAACTGAAATGCAGTTAAGACTTAGCGTATTTTTCAGTGTTGAAATCAGCATGTATTTCTGACTTGTGGGCCATGTTTGAGCATGTTCCAGCCATTTTCATGAGTTGGTCATAAAACAACTTTTGTTCCTTGATAAATTTGCTACAACTTTTGTAAAGAGTGCACAGCCATGCAAAGTCTCTAAGTTGGACTTTGGAATCAGTCAAATAGTGGCACTCTAGGGTTCATTTCAAGTCAAACCTCCATTCAAGGGCAATTTTGTCATTTTGACCTACATGAACAATGTCCAAACAATTACTCTAAGTGTAGTTAAGGTGTATTAGACCATGATCAATCACTTTACACAATTGTTATACCATTTCAATTGATCACATGTGATGAAACAATCAAAACAAGCAATTTACCCAATGTTGCAATGAAATGTTTCGCATGTTTCATGACTTTGTGATTATTTTATACTTGGCACATTACTACCATATTGCCATGTTTCAAGGTATGAGAGTTTCATGTTGCATTCACATGTTGCACTACTATCACTCTAAGCAATCAAGCATGAAACACATACACTTTTAAAATGTTGCATATGTATGTTTCAATGATAATGGCATGATGACATGGATAATGCACATGTTTATGAAATGACATGCAATTTTAGTGGAAGCCTAAACACCTAGGGTGTTACAGGCAACATTACATAAGAACCCCTGTCTTTTCTAGATTTTGAACCCATAGTCTATGGCGCACTTCCAGAATACTTTTTCCTATTCTAAAAGCGTAGTTTCTTTCTAGTAGATTCAAAATACGTTTTCATCTATTTTATAGTTTTGCCACTAGTTTTCTTTAGGCCATAACATCTTCGTTTTAATTCCGATTTGACCCGTTCAAGTTGCGTTAGATTCATAATTGAGCAATCTACATGTTCAAGCTAATGTTAAACATGTTTTCAACTTTTGAAATTCGAGGTTCGATTTAATCTATTATTTTATTCAAGGAAATCTTGTTTAATTCATAACTTCTTTGTTATAGCTTCGATTAGAGTGCTTTTTGCATCTGTGTGTTCGTAGTAACGTGTAGAACATCTTTAAAACATTTTTACTTGTTGTTTCCTATGTTTGGTGTACTGTTCTAATTTAGTTCTACTATTTGCTTCATGTATGATTGCATGGATGCTTGTGCTGTGCTTTATGATCATGTCTAGTCGGTGAGCTTTGCGTTGGTGATATAGAAGAAGTTGGTGATCCAGAAGAAGTCCTTTGGAGGTTACATTCAATAGAAGAAGATTAGAGTTTAAAGGCAAGTATAGCATGGGATCTTCCTTTTTGTCCTATACACCTTTAATTATTTAATTCATGTTGCATGTGTCTACCTTGACTACCACTAAGGATTTCCTAGTACTTTGTTACCTTGTACCTTGATTTCTATGGGTTATTGCATTGGGTAGTGTTGGGTTCATAAACCCAGGGTCCCCAATGGATCTGCTTCCCTACAAAACTCATCCCAGTAGGCGGCGCAACGACATCACACGCCTGGGCCAGCCCAGATACACAATAATAGGCCAAGACCATGGTTCGGTCCCCGACTGGCACCGCCGACTAGGACATCCCCGAACGGGCCATGACCCATCATAGGTAAGGGGGATACGGAGCTGAAGACGCTCCCACGGCCCATCTAGGCCCAGGAGTTTGAAGGTTGGCCCACCAACGGGTTCGACAACCGCTCTGAACACCTTTAGAGTGAGGGGTGGAAAGGCCCGTCCTCTAGGGGTAGGCCCCGTGCTCGTCTGACCTCTGGGTTGGGGGCTTCGCCTCGCTTGACCTCTGGGTGAGCCCCAACCGGAAGGCCTGGTCATGGTGGAACCGCAGTCCGACTCTAACCCTTTTTCTCTGATTAAGGATATGCCGGACCTCTGCTCGCTGCTCTTTCTCTACCGACACGATCAGGGACAATTGGGAGCAACCTATCAGGGACACCCGCTCGATGTGGGCCCAGGGAGCCAACGGAGCAGATAAGATAAGGTGCAAAAGTCAACCACAATACCGAGGACCATACCCTGCCATGCCCTGTGGACCTGTAGGACGATGCCATCGAGGCATGATAGGCGAACATGGTAGAGCCTGCCAGACGTGTCATAGCATAAACAGTATTGTGGGCGTCGTCGTTTGACGTACTGGGTGAACACGGTAGAGCCTGCCAGAGGTGTCTACGCATAAACATTATTGTGGGTGCTAGTAGCCATCCCGTACTCGATGGCGTGAGCAACAAAACTAGGTAGCACATGTATACACTTTCTCTCTTTCTCTCTGACTTGTAAGGCCATCCCTTTCAACTATAAAAGGGGATGCGCTCTCTCCCAAGAAAGGGGGCAAGACGACTCGAGGAGTCGATGACCTGAGGACTTGAATAGCTCAATAGCTCTAGAACTCGATAGCTACACAGAGCATACGCTCCAATACTTAGCGCACGTTAGAGCACCCATCACTCTCTTCCATTCGGTTTAGAGTCCGACTGGGCCCTTAACACCCCCTTCTGATTCCTTACTCGTTTGTAACCCCACAGCAAACTTCGAGCATCTAGGCTCAGGAATAAAGTCATCAATCGACTAAAACTGGACGTAGGGCATGTTGCCTGAACCAGTATAAATCTTGTGTCATTAAGTGCTAGGCCACATCCAATCACAATGCACGACAAAACTACAAATATTTACTTGTTGGCCACATTTCGCACCGACAATTGGCGCCATCCATGGGGAAGACGTCGTGTGTTCACGCTTTTGGTCATTGGATGGCCCACCTTTCCACCATCTTCGGCATGGCGGGCTCGAGCAATACGATTTGCTTTGGCTCACCAGAGATTCCCACGCTCCCACCTATTGGGATGTGGGTTCCTCCCGTCTTTGAGCTGCTCCAGACCTTCCTCTTTGGAAGTCTGGACTTCATCGCTGACTAGCTCAGCGTACTTCGCCTCCACGAGGAGGCGCTTGTCCTGGTGTCCACTGGAGGAGGAGCGCCCTCCACTGGCGTTGGGCCACTCGATGACCTCAATGTCGAGACACTCGCGCTTCGCCTCAAGCCCATGCTGGGCTCAAACCCCACAGTGAGTGATGTATATATTGTTCTTTACTCACTATTTAACACCTTCCGCTGACTCTCCGAAGGGACCCCATTGTCCCCACTGCGACCGCCGTGCGACCGGTTCCCCTACTGCTTCGCGTCCCCCGTGGACGTGCATGCACGGGGGCTCCGAAGGATGCTGACGCCGCCCCATCTCATGTCTGAGTTCATGGGGATAGCAGGCTACGCTCCCGCCTCCTTTCATGACCTCATTGATGATGAGGTCGAAAGCGATGGCTCCAGCATCGGCAACGTCGTGGCACCTAGCCACCCTCTGTCCCGGGAGTGCGCTATGGTGAACACCCCGGGATAGCCATCGGTGGTAGTGGAGTCTCTGTAGACTCGCACCCCTTCAGACCCCCGTGCGATGTCCCTAGTGTGTGCGTAGGAGCATGGCGAGGAGTTACGACAAAGGTGGCAGAGCCAGCCGCCACCTGCGCTGGCGAGCTCGGCGCAGCTCGTTGCGCCACATGCGCGTAACCTGGCGAGCGACACTCGGGGTCCCACCCGTCAGGTCTAGCGTAACATCCTAGATGGAGGTGATGAGCCCTCAGTTTGCTTAGGCTGGCCAAAACATCACTGCTGTGGCAATGCTTCTGCACGGCCTCCCTGAGACTATCGACCCCTAGGAACAGGCAATCCACTGGAACCTCCGGGCACTGGTGGAGACTGCTACCATTCAGTAGGAGGAGAGCTCCACGTCGTGACACCGGCTCAGGGCCTCTTGTCCAACTAGGGGACTAGGGCCGCACCAGTCGAATCGGTCCGTCCACTCACCGTAGTAGTTGCTGGGCGTGGAGCAGGAAGCCACGGCTGCACTGCAGCCCAACCCGACGCTCGTTCTGTACTGACCACCTGTGCGCAAATGGCTCAGGCCAAACCATGATGCTCGTAGCATCATCAACAATCGATGCCACGCCCCGTACGATGATGACGTCCATCGAGTGGCGACGAGAGCAGGCAACGCGGGCCCGACCAAACCATCAAGGAATACGGGGACACGCACCCTAGGCATGGTGGCTGACCAAACGACTAGAGCCCTAGCCCAGATGGCTCGAGGCCACGGGCCTTTGGTCATCGCATCTAGAAAGTGTTGTTACCACCGTGCTTCCGACCACCCACCAACATCGCCAGGTACACCGAGGAGACGAACCCTGGTATATGGCTCAAAGACTTTTGGCTCGCCTACCGAGCCGGAGGAGTAGATGATGACTACTTCATCATCCAGTACCTCCCCATCTGTGTGGGGGAGCATGTTTGAGCATGGCTCAAATTCCTTCTGCCCGACAGCATCCGCGACTGGGCGGATCTCAAGAGGGTCTTCGTCAGAAATTTCTAGGGGACATATGTCCACCCTGGGAATTCCTAGGACCTCAAGAGCTGCCTGTAGGAGCCCAACAAGTCCCTATGCGATTACATCCATAGGTTCTCAAAGCGGTGCAACTCCCTTCCTAGTGTTGTCGATACGGACGTCATCAGGGCGGTCCTCCCTAGGACAACCTACAAGTCCTTGATCCACAAGCTTGGCTGTGTGAAGCCCCGTACCACCGGTGACCTGCTCGACATCACCACAAACCATGCCTCCGATGAGGAGGCGATCAGGGTGGTCTTCAGCGGCGGTCAGGACAGGGGCAAGGCCAAGCGTGAGGACCAAAGCGAGTGCCCCTCCACACAAAAGGGCAAGAAGAACAAGAAGGATCAGCGCTGACCAACCAACCCAGCTTTGGTCGCTGCGGCCGACCGAGCGGGCAAGCAGCCCCAGTAGGGCCAGATCGACCACTTCGACAAGCTCATGGAGAGTCCATGCACCAACCACGCCTATCCTATCAAGCACCTCTACAAGGACTGTGAGCTCCTCAAGCATTTCCTATGGGAAGACGGCAAGCCAAAGAAAGGGAAAGGCAAGGAGGACACGGCCAAGAAGGGAGGCGCGGCGGGTAAGGAGGGAGACGGCTTCCCTAACCCCGAGGAATGCCTCATGATCTTTGGGGGGATCTGACGCTACTCCAAGCGCCAGCACAAGGTATGCTATAGAGAGGCATGCACCGCCGAGTTGGCCATCCCCTCTTTCCTTAGCTGGTCGAACTCCCCGATCACTTTTGATTAGAGAGATCATCCTTCCCACATCGCTCGATCAGGTCGCTACCTGCTCATCGTCGACCCCATCATCTGCAAGAAGCGCCCCACCAAGGTGCTGATGGATGGATGCAATGCCCTCAACATTCTCTATGTCAACACCCTCAACGCCATGAGCATCCCCTAGTCGAAGCTCCACCCAGTGAGCTCTCCCTTCCATGGCATGATCCCAGGGACGCAGGCGTACCCACTCGGGCAGATTGACCTGTTCATCACATTTGGTGACCACGCTAACTTCTGCTTGGAGGTCCTAACCTTCAAGGTAGTAGACTTTCTGGGGTCCTACCACGCCATCTTGGGGCGGCCATGCTATGCCAAGTTCATGGTGATCCCCAACTACACCTACCTTAAGCTAAAGATGCTGGGGCCGAACGGTGACATCACCATAGGTACCACCTTCTCGCATGCCTACACGTGCAACCACGAGCATTATGAGCTCACCACAACTGTCATCAACTCCGCTAAGCTCTCGGAGCTCGAGAATTCAACGACTCCAGCAGTCCCCAACTGCAACGAGCCAACCTCCTCAAG
This sequence comes from Miscanthus floridulus, assembly GCF_019320115.1. Classification (NCBI taxonomy): domain Eukaryota; kingdom Viridiplantae; phylum Streptophyta; class Magnoliopsida; order Poales; family Poaceae; genus Miscanthus; species Miscanthus floridulus. The sequence goes on along the minus strand of NC_089587.1, from coordinate 218,479,663 downwards.
TGCCTTCCATCCAACCAAGGAAACCAAGGCGGTGGGGATCGACCCTACTGCCCTGACCAAGATGGTGTGAATCGGGACCAAGCTCCTAGCCAAATAGGAAAGCGAGCTCACCGATGAAAGCTCTAGTTTGGTTTTGGTGAGTTGATGAAACCCTAAGTGTTAACCTAGTTTATCAAAGTGATTATGAGATAGGTAGCACTACTCCAAGTGATTAAGCATATGAAGATCATGACATGATGATGGTGATGGCATGGTGATGATCAAATGCGTGGACTTAGAAAAGGAGAAAGAAAAATAAAAAGCTCAAGGCAAGGGTGAAATTGATAGGAGCTTTTTGGTTTAGTGATCGAGACACTTAGAGAGTGTGATCACATTTAGGATCGATAGCTGTACTATTAAGAGGGGTAAAACTTGTATCGAAATGTGGTTATCAAAGTGCCACTAGATGCTCTAACTCATTGCATATGCATTTAGGATCTAGTGGAGTGCTAACACCCTTGAAAACATTTGTGAAAATATGCTAACACACATGCACAAAGGTGATACACATTGGGTTTAGCACTTGGGAGCAAGGGTTCAAAACTTCACCGATGGAGTGTACAAAAAAGATAGGGTTTAACGGAGTGCACTGGATGCTGGTCACATGGTGACCGGACGCTGGGGTTCTGCGTCCGGTCAGTGACGTAGTGAAGGCCACCCTCGATCTCTTGACCAGACGTAGGTGACCGAACTCTGACTAAACACTATTCAATGTCTGGTTGTGCTTATGTGGCGGCGCACAGAGGAGACAGTGAGTGACCGGACGCTGGGCGAGTCCGATCGGGCGTGACCGAATGCATCCGGTCGCGAGTGGAACCTTACTAGAAGTGACCGGACATTGGGGTCCTATGTCTGGTCGAGATCAAACTAACACGTCCGATTGCGACTGGTACCTTACTGGAAGTGACCAAACATTAGGCACTGTGCGTCCTGTCCTACACTGTAGTGCGTCCGGTCATAACTTTAATGTACTGATGACCGTTGAGATCGAGCTATCAGCATTTGAAGCAGGGGCCATGTGGCGTGCATCACGCGACCGGACGCTGGGGTCCTACGTCTAGTTGATTTGACCGATGCGTCCGATCGCCCTAAATTTTCAGTGAACAGAGAGCCAACGGCTCTATTCGTGGGGGCTCTCTATTTAAGCCCCATGGCTGGCTCAAGCTCACCCTCTTAGCCATTTGCATTGACATAGCAACCTTGTGAGCTTAGTCAAAGCCTTCCCACTCATCTCCATCATTGATTCATCGTCTTTGTGAGATTGGGAGAGAATCCAAGTGCATTGCTTGAGTGATCGCATCTAGAGGCACTTGGTGTTTGTGTTTCGCTGTGGGATTGGCTTGTTGCTCTTGGTGGTTGCCACCACCTAGATGGCTTGGTGCAGCAGAGGAGGATTGGCACGAGTTGGTGATTGTTCGTGGCCATCTCTGGTGATTGTGAGGGGACTTGTGCCTTTCACGGCGGAGCGCCGAAAGGTAACCCTAGTGGATTGCTCGTGTCATTTAGTTACCTCACTTATGGGTAGGTTCTTGCGGTGTCCAATTGTGTGGACGAGGTTCGTGCAACACCTCTTAGCCACCAAACCACCAAGTGTTGGTCGACACAATGGGGACGTAGTGCGTTAGCAAGCACATGAACCTCGAGAGAAAATTGGTTCTCTTGCCCTTTTGTATTCTCCCGGTGATAGAATTATTATTCATCTTGTGATTGGTTCACTCCTCATCGCGGTGGTATAATCACCTTACTTACTCATTTACATTCCCGTAAACTAGTTGTAACAAGCTCTTTAGTGTAGCTAGAATTGAGAGCTTGCTTTGTAACTTAAGTTCATCTAGTGGAGCTCTTTAGAGTAGCAAGTGTGAGAGCTCTTAGTGAGTAGTGACTTAGTAAATTGTGTGTCTAGTGATCAAAGTAACTAGAATTGTTGGATAGGTGGCTTGCAACCCTTGTAGAGCTAGAGCAAGTTTGTTTTTCGCTATTTGTGGTACTAATCAAATTGCTCTAGTTGGTTTGTAGATTTTTAAATAGGCTATTCATCCCCTCTAGCCATATTAGGACCTTTCAACCGACTTCCTATGTGCCAATCGTGATGTCTTCGAGTGGAAACCTTCTGACATGCTGGGCATACCAAGGGAGGTTACCGAGCACGCACTACGCGTCGTCTTGGGCTCAAAACCCACCAAGCAACACCTACGTCGCTTTGACGATGAGAGGCACAAGGCCATAGGCAAGGAGATCACCAAACTCCGGGCAGCCGGATTCATCAAAGACGTATACCACTCCGACTGGCTAGCTAATCCTGTTCCTGTGAAAAAGAAGAATGGAAAATGGAGAATGTGTGTTGATTATACTAGCCTCAACAAGGCATGTTCAAAGGACCATTTTCCTTTGCCACGCATAGACCAGATAGTCGACTCCACCTCAGGGTGTGAAATTCTCTCCTTCCTAGATGCCTACTCAGGCTACCACCAGATCACGATGAAAGAGTCTAACCAGGTCGTGACTTCATTCATCACCCCATATGGTTTGTACTATTATGTAACTATGCCTTTTGGTCTGAAGAACACTAGCGCCACCTATCAACGGTGCATGCAGCGATGCTTCGCCGACCAAATCAACCTGCCCGACCAACTTGACCAAGTCGAGCGGCCAAAACCAACAATTGCCGTCTATGTAGATGACATAGTGGTGAAAATGGCTCAAGCTAGCGACCTGATCGCAAACTTGGCCACCACATTTGGGAACCTCCGAAGGTTCAGCGTCAAATTAAATCCTGAAAAATGTGTTTTTGGGGTTCCAAAGGGGAAGCTGCTCGGATACATCGAGTCTAAGCACGGCATCGAAGCCAACCCTGAAACAATCATGGCCATCTCCAACATGGGCCCTATATGTAATGTCAAGAGCGTACAGAGGCTCACCGGCTGTTTGGCCGCCATGAGCCGGTTCATCTCTTGACTAGGCGAGCGGGGGATGCCTCTCTACAAACTTCTCAACAAGACAGACACATTTGTCTGGACAAAGGAAGCACAGCAGGCTTTGGAAAGCCTCAAATCATCACTGACATCGGCCCCAATCCTCGTCGCTCATGAACGGGGAGAATCCCTCTAGTTTTACATCGTGGCGAGCAACCATGTTGTGAGCGCCGCTCTCATCATCGAGATGGAGGAGCCGGGACACCCCTTGAAGGTCCAGCAATACTTCATCGGTGAGGTACTCACTGATGCCAAGGTTTGCTACCCCCAGGTCCAGAAGCTTCTATATGTTGTTTTGATGGCAACCCGGAAGCTCTAGCACTAGTTCACCGATCATGAGGTCATTGTTGTCACTTCGTACCCGCTAGGAGACATCGTCCACAACCGTGACATTGTGGGACGAATCTCCAAATGGCCACTCGAGCTCATAGGCCATGACATCAGGTATGTCCCCACACCACTATTAAGTCTTAGGCTCTCACATACTTCATCGCCGAATGGACAGAAATCCAGCTCCCGACCCCGGACATCACCCACGTGTACTGGACGATGTACTATGACGGGTCGGTCATGGTGCCCGGCTCGGGGGCTAGAGTAGTTCTGATCTCCCCAGATGGGAGCAGGCTCTGCTATGCAACCACGGCGACTCAGAGTTGGTCGTTGACCAAGTCATGAAGGAGTCCTCCTTCAAGAGCCCTCTTATGGCGGCGTACTGCCAGGAGGTGCGCAAGCTCGAGGACAAGTTCTAAGGGATCGAACTGCACCCTATCCCTTGAAAGGACAATGCCACCACCGACTTCCTCACAAAATTGGTGGCCAAACGGGGTCTTTTTAAACGACCTCCATGAGCCATCTGTGCGCGTCCGAGAGGATCCGACCCAGACGCGCTCCAACATCAATTTGGCACTCGGGGGCTCTGACCCCCTAATGTGCCCCGACCTCGACCAAGCACTCAGGGGCTCCGACCTTGGTGCCTCCATTGCAACGTCGCTTGCCGACGTCGCCATGACGGCACTCAATCTGGCCGACTAGAGAGCACCACTGCTCGCCTACCTCCTCGGGGAGGTTCTCCTATCGGAAAGGACTGAAAAGATGTTCGTCGCCATCAGAGACGAACTTTACAAATAGAGTCCGTCGAGAGTACTCATGAAGTGCATCTCGACCAACCAGGGTAAACAACTCTCCTCGAAGTCCACGCTGGAATCTATGGACATCATGCGGCCCCGAGGTCGCTGGTCGAGAAAGCCTTTCGCCAAGGTTTCTAATGGCCCACGACACTGCGAGATGCAGAGGTGGTGGTCCGCAGGTGTGAAGGATGCCAATTCTATGCTCGGCAAACTCACCTACCGGTGTAGGAGCTTCAGACCATCTCCATCACTTGGCCATTCGTGGTCTGGGGCCTCAACATGGTCGGACCCCTCAAAAAGGCCCCGGGAGGCTTCACTCACCTACTCATGGTGGTGGACAAGTTCACCAATTAGATAGAGGCGAAGCCCATCACCAATATCCGCTCAGAAGAGGTGATCAAGTTCTTCCTTGACATCATCTATTGGTTTGGTGTTCCTAACTATATCATCACCGACCACAGAACAAACTTCACTGGGTAGAAGTTCATGGACTTTTGTGACGGATATGGCATCAGGATCGATTGGGCCTTGATCAGACACCCATGGACTAACAGTCAGGTCGAACAGGCCAATGGCATGGGCCTCCAAGGACTCAAGCCCCACATCTTCGACCGACTCAAAAAGTATGCCAAGCGTTGGGTTGCAAAGGTCCCAGCGACCCTCTAGAGCCTAAGAACGACCCAAACCGATCCACAGGGTTCACCCCCTTCTTCATGGCATACGAAGTCGAAGCAGTGTTGCCATCCGACCTTGATCACGGCGCCCCAAGAGTAAAGGCCTTCGACCAAGACTGAGCCACGAAGGCTCAATAGGACATGGTCTACCTGCTCGAGGAGGCTCATGAGATGACCATCATCTGCTCCGCTCATTACTAGCAAACTCTCCACAGGTGCCATGAAAGAAAAATCAGGCAGAGGATCCTCGAGGTCGGTGATCTCGTACTCCAAAGGACCCAGTCAACCAAGGACAAACATAAACTTTCTCCACCATGGGAAGGACCGTATGCGATGCTCGAGGTGATCCGACCGGGTGCCTACCGGCTATAGGATGACAACAACAACGTTCTCATCAACACATAGAACATCGAACAGTTACGCCATTTCTTTCCCTAAAGCTCGGTCTTACCGTTTATTTCCATTCAACGTTTGCTCCTACAGTGCCCTAGCCCAAGCACTGTCGGCCTGGGTCACTCGGGGGCTCCATGGGGGTGCGATACCACCCCCTTTGCTTTTTACTATCATATGGTAACATTTTTTGCCCAAACAAAAGGGTGTCGCCCAACGAAAGGGCATCACATTCCTTTGATTATCCTACGTAACTTGCGCTTTAACCTCCCGACTAATCACACCCCGCCACGACCTATGGTTACGAGCAACTGAGCCTCTCGGGCCACGCCCGGGTTCTTAAGGTTACAACCGACAGGTCAATGGGCAGGTGCGAAAAAGAAAGGAAAAAACAAAGCTACGCAAGGATAAAAACAAGGGCGGACTGGACAAGCTTCCCCGCACGAGTGATTACATCACAAAACGAACTTAAAATATTCACGAATGTAAAACTATTCATACGGGGGCTCCCTTAGAAATTCATCTTTTACATAAACTGACTATTTTTACTTTAACTCTATTGTGGCCCACCGACAGAATCTCCATCAAGGAGAGGCCAACGGGTCACCCGAGTCAATCGGATGGCTCGGGTGGCTCCTGAGAGATAGGTATGTAGCAGTGGGATGCCCCATATGGGTTATGCCAACTCCATCACAGATGACGGACCTAGATCCCACTCGGACATTTCCAGTTGGAGCTCCACAAACCCGTCACTCCAGCCATCGTGGTAACTCTACCAACCCCCGTTCTTCTTTTCTAGTGCATGATCATTCATTCATCCATTCTCATGTATGTATTCATACATTCATCCATACATTCATCCCATACATCCAAGCATTGCATATGCAATTGTTGCATCACAACGCTTCATGTCGCGTCACGAAGCGATAGTCATCTCATTCGATATGAGCGGTGATTGACCGGGGTTCGAAGGCCAGCCCACGAAGGGCTCGAGGCCACCTCACAACAAACAGAGCCAGGGGAGCAAACGTAGATGAGCCCCAGCGGCCTTTGCCCGATCTGCTTAGAAGTGGATAGGGTCATCTCGACCTTCTTGTTCAATCCAGACCTCGAGCCATGCCCACAGAATCTCCATCGAGGGAAGGCCAGTGCATCTGCCGGGAGGCGGGTTAAGGAGCAGTGGAATACCACTTGAGGGCTATGCCAACCCCGTTACGAGGCAAGCGATGTTAGCTTAACCCCTTTGGTTGTGGAAACCATGGACGGGGTGACGCACGAAACTCGACCGACCCCTACCAAGCCCAACAGGGCTCGGGTAACCCAACCCCGACTCGGGAGTCTAGCCGACCGCACATGTTGTGGTCAGAACGGACACAGGCAAACACCCTGATTGGAAGAGACACCAAAATCTATAGCCTCAAAAAAGAGTACCAAGGTGCTCAACCTCCGACCGACTCCCCAGTCGGCTGTAGGCTCAGGGGCTAAACCCACCGGGTGCGCTTGCGCACACCCGGTGGAAAACAAATTACCAGCGAGTCTCCTCCTCAAGGGCTGAGCACCTATGTCTGTGCGGCACGCCTCCGCGGCCTTCGCCAGTCCCTTTCTTAGGGGCTCGGTGCCAATATCCCTCTGGCGCGCCTCCTCGGCCTTTGCCAGTCCTCCACATGGAGGCTAGGTGCCTAAATCCTACTCGGTTACCCTATGCGGTACAACAAACCAAGGGGGAAAACACCAAAGTTCCAATAACAGCCCCTTCACAACTTCACAAAAGTCCCAAAGGGGCTCAGGGGCTCTTGTCGGGTTCATAAACCCAGGGTCTCCAATAGACCCACTTCCCTACAAAACTCGGTCCAGCAGGCGGCGCAATGACAGCACACGCCTAGGCCGGCCTAGATACACAATAACAGGCCAAGACCATGATCCGGTCCCTGACCGGCACCGCCGACTAGGGCCTCCTCGAATGGAACATGATCCATCATAGGTAAGGGGGATACGGAGCTAAAGACGCTCCTACGGCCTGTCTAGACCGACTAAAACTGGACGTAGGGCACGTTGCTTGAACCAGTATAAATCTTGTGTCATTGAGTGCTAGGCCACATCCGATCACAACCCACAGCAAAACTACAAATATTTACTTGTTGGCCACATTTTGCACCGACAGGTAGTATGATGCTAGTGCTCAACTACAACCATGATCTTGTAACTTGACTAATGAAATATGCAATAAACATTAAAAGATGCTTTTTAGCAATATGGAACAAGGGGGCTAGAGCATTGGGCTATTTTATGGTGCTCTAGATTCCTCTCCATAAGGACTTATCTATAAGCGAACATCCAGGACTTACAGTACAACTGTGAGGGCTACATGGCTCTGGATTTAGCTCAGTATGAGGACCTTTTCTAGCTTGTTAGAGGTTACCTTTATTGGCGTAAGAATGACTTGCCGAATCGGGTATAGTGCGGCCTCTATCGCCTTGTGTATAGGCTGCGCGTCATTGTGCCATTGGGAAGGGGGGCTCTACATTTGTTTGCCAAGTGAATCTAATGGCCCTAACTTGTTAGACGAACCTTTTAAAGGCTTCATAGTGAACCCTGTCGACCTTCCTTGGTAGGGGGTCAAGAGGTTGGCCGCCTCGGGCGATAGGGTAAATCATGACTCACAGTGAAAGTGCACAACCTCTGCAGAGTGTAAAACTGGTATATTAGCCGTGCTCACGGTCAAGAGCGGCCTTGGACCCTTATGGAATAGATGATGAACACTGATGATACTGATAATAAAGATGCTCACTAATGATTATTGTTTATGCTATTCATTATTCATGTTTACCTGATCATGTGTTTACATGGGCTGGTGATAAACTTATTGCTACTCCTATGCTAAAATTGTGACAATTAAAAGCTAATCGCAGTAAACCAGTGTTAGCCTTTTGAGCCTCATGAACCCCATGTTATATTTGTTGAGTACGACATGTACTTATGCTTGCTTTTTTTATCTTTGGAAAAATCCTCAATGGGTACCAGATTGCTAGAGTTTGGAGGACTTAGGTTTGTGGTCAACCAGTCAGTTGTCCCTGTGGAATTGGAGTCTTCACCCAAAGTTCAGAGTTGTCTTTCCGCTGTTTGCTATCTAAGGTTCTATTCTTTATACTAAGTATATTATATATAGAGCATTGTCTATTGATATTACCCTTATTCGTAGCTATATGTGAGATTTGACTTCCTGGGCTGACATATGGTGTGTATCTGGTTTTGTTCTTAAAACTGGGTGCTACAATCTTGGTGGGGTCTATACCAACGCATTAATTATGCGTTGCCAGAAATGGCGTTGCAAGGGCTTGTTGCAACACTTATATATGTGTTGGTAACACCTAGGAATAGCCGTTGCAAACTTGCAACGGATATTTATGAGATATGGCAACTGTTGTAACACGGCCTCCGAGAGTGGCGGAGACCTACGCGGCCAGCAGTTCGCAGAGACGTCTCCGACCAACTACCTAAGCAAAGGCCCAGCTACCACGCCTCCAGACCCAGAAAGATGACGGTTTCTCAGACTGCTTGCAGGACGCTGCCGGTGACCCTAGTGCAGCCTCCACCCGGTTAGCTCGTAGGCGTCTCCGAGCGGAGGGGGCGGAGGCTGCCCCACTGCAAGGCTAATCAAGTGCCAATGTTACCTACGTGTGTGTGCAGGTAACCAGAGGAAGGCGCTCGTGGACGGCGTGGGCGCGCCGGTTAAGCCTCCGCTCGTAGGGGCAGAGACCCAAGCAGGAGGACGGCAATACTGGGTGTCGGGCCTCTGCGGCCTCGGCGTCCCAGGGGCGGAGACCGATGGCGGAGGCCTAAAGGCCCTTTGCCGAATCCTGAGGCCTGATGGGACGGAGACCGACGGTGGAGGCCCAAAGGCCCATCGCCGAATCTTGAGGCCTGGTGGGCCGGCTGATCGCGTAGGCCCAGTACCTGAGGGTGGCAAGACATGATTACCCCCGAGAGGAAAGGCGAGTAGTGGAATATTCCAAGAATGTACTATAGCAGTTGAAGGGTACTATTGTAAACTCTATAAAAGTGGTAGTTGAGCCCTATAAATAGGGAACACTTGTAACAGTACAAGAGGTTGGAGGATGAATTAATGAAACCCTAGTTTTACATGCCATTCCTTACACGCCCACCTGTCGTGCCTGCCTCTCGAGCCTCCGCCTGAGGGCAACGCATGGTGGGCGGAGGCTTCTTCCTCCTCCACACTGTCTGAGACCGCAAGTCTCAACATTGGCGCCCACCGTGGTTTGGCCAAGGCAAACCAACGATGGCAGCGAAAAGAAAAACCACCACCAGAGCAGCAACGACCATGGGTCAGAGAGGAAGGCCTAGGCGCACCACCCGTAGCACCTACCCAACCTTGCCAGCGGAGGATGACACCAGAGCAGATGCCCAAGGTCAACCACCGGAACCCCAAGATCCAGAGAGTCAAGATCCGGAGGCCCAACCAAACTCAGCCACAATACTCAAGCAAGAACTGCAACAGCTGCAAGCACAGTTGCAAAGAGCGCAACAAGAGAGGGACAGAATGGCAGCGGCATTCGCAGCTAATCAGCAAGCTATTCAAGCGTCAGCACAAGCAGCAGAAATAAGGCAGTAGTTGGCAGTCCTACATGCTGAGATGCTAAGTATGCAGCATGCAGTACCAGCGTCAACCTCTATAATCCTAGCCTCCGCAACAACACCAACTACAACCATACCACAAGGGCCTCCGCCAGTGATCAGCCTGACCATGATGCCATCTCAGGTGATGCGGAGGCCTATCGATCCCAAGTCCCCACTCTCTGAAGGCATACAACAGTCGCTGTGGCCAACGGCGTACAAGCCAATCACACTACCAAAGTTCAATGGAAAGACAGACCCCCATTAGTTCATTATGAGTTACAAGGCAGCAGTAGCCTCCGCCGGTGGAGATGACGCTGTCTTGGCAAAGTCATTTGTCATTGCAGCCGAAGGCAACGTGTTGGCTTGGTATTCTATGCTCAAACCAAGCACAGTCTATTCTTGGGAAAACCTCCGGGACAAGATATTGGCAAATTTCAAGGGGCTAACAGCACAGTCGCTGACTTCCATAGATTTGTTCCAGTGCAAGCAAATGCAGTGAGAGACACTACATGACTACTTCTGGAAATTCGTGCAACTAAAGGCGAAGGCACCAGACATCCCAAACGAGATCGCCATTGAAGCAGCGATAAAAGGCCTTCGAATCGGGCTGTTCGTAGCACACCTAGCAAGAAAGAAACCAACTTCCATACAACAGTTGTATGATGAGTTTGAGAAATACTGCAGATCAGACAATGACCTCCGGAAAAGGCTAGAGGAACAGGGTCAAAACAGACAGCAAAACAGCAGCAAAACTCCCAGAAGACCTATACGAACCAGAATGCATCAAATCAGAAACCAGGTCAGGGGCAAGTGCTCAGCATCGAGGGTCAACCTTACCCCGAGCAAGGGCAACTGGCAACACCAGCACAACCGGAGACCCAGACTAGGAACCAAGGTCGGTAAGGTTACCAAGGCAAAAACTGGAACAAAAACCACAACCAGAAACAACGCAGGCCATATTGCGTTTTTCACGGCGAAAGCGCAGGGCACAACATCAAAGATTGTCTGGAGACAAAAGAGACACAGGAAAGGATGAAGAACAAGCAGACTGCCCAACCTCTGACACAGCAGAGCGCAAGAGAGGTCAGCACCACCTACACAACTGGCCACCAGCAGTATTGCCCAATGTACCCAGCGCTAAACGCAAACCAAATACATCCCTCCACACTGGCCTTTGCCTATTACCCAAACTTCCTACCGGCATGGCGGTCAACGCCTTCGCAGCAGCCTCCGGCGGGTAACTACAGGTTGGAGGCAAGCCTGACCTATATAAACCCAAAACTTCCCCACATAACCTACCTCGAAACAAACCCACCACCACAAAACCAAATCAGATTCGAGCCTCCACCGCAACAGCAACACATGCAGCAACTACCTCCACCGCCACCTCACAACCAACCACCAACACCAAAAAATGAGCCAAACCCAGAAAACCAAGTCAACCCCCATGGACCGCTACCAACAATAGGCATGATACTACCAATCACCGGAGGATCATCAATGGAGTTCCAAACAAAAAAGCAGAAAAATAATCACCTCCGCCTGGTAAACAACGTAGCAGTCCAAGGCCTAGCAAAATACACAGATTGGTCCAGAGTCCCAATCACCTTCACAGAAGAAGATCTCCAGCTAGAAAGCTACCCTCACACAGACGCAATGGTAATCAAGACCAACATAGCAGCATGGGAGATAAGCAGAGTACTGATTGACACTGGCAGTTCAGCAGATATCATCTTCGCAAATACCTTCGACCAAATGAAGCTCAGCAGAAATCAACTACAGCCCTCTGAATCTCCTTTGATAGGATTCAGAGGCAGCCAGATACAAGCATTAGGAAAAATCTCACTCCCAGTGTCCTTTGGAACCCAAGCAAATGCTAGAACCGAGTACATAACCTTCGACGTCGTCGAGCTGTATTACCCATACAATGCCATCTTGGGCAAAGGATTCATGACCAAATTCAACGCAGCCCTGCATATGGCCTACCTATGCATGAAAATACCAGCACTCCATGGTATTATCACAGTCTGAGGCAGCCAGAAAGAAGCAAGAAACATAGAAAAAGCAATCTACAGAGCCCAAAGAAACATCAACACAGTCGAGTCGGTAGACAAAGAACTAGAGCATCCGAATATGCCCAGAGGAAAAACAGATATGGCAGGTCAATAAGAGACAAAGGTGACCCCTCTAGAAAAGGAGTTACCAAACAGAAAAGTAACAATCAGCTCAGAATTAAGCAAAGCAGAGGAGGAAGAGCTCATGGAAACTCTAGTAAAAAACAAAGACATCTTCGCCTGGTCAGCCTCCGACCTACAGGGAGTCAACAGGGACATCATACAACATGAACTGGATATCAATGAAAACATGAAGCCAAGAAAGCAGAAATAGAGAAAAATGTCGGAGGACAGAATCCTGGCAGCAAAGGCGGAGGTGCAAAGATTGCTAGATGCAAAAGTCATCAGGGAAGTCAAGTATTCAGAATGGCTTACAAACATAGTACTAGTACCAAAGAAGAATGCAAAATGAGAATGTGCATAGATTTCACAGATCTAAACAAAGTTTGCAAAAAAGACCCTTTTCCATTGCCAAGAATAGATGCCTCCGTCGACAAGGCAGCCAGATGCCAGAGGTTTTCTCTCCTCGACTATTTCTCTGGGTATCACCAAATCTGGATGAAAAAAGAAGACGAAGACAAGACAAGTTTCACCACTCCATTCGGGACATATTGCTACACCAGAATGCCGGAGGGCCTCAAAAATGCCGGAGCAACCTTTGCCAGAATGACAAAGGAAGTTTTGGGCTCACAACTAGATAGAAACATCATAGCCTACGTCGATGACATAGTGGTCATGAGCAAGAACAAGGATGACCATGTCCCCGACTTACAGGAGACCTTCGCCAACCTCAGGACAGCTGGCCTCCGCCTCAACCCAGAAAAATCTATATTTGGAGTCACAAAAGGAAAGATGTGCGGATACATCATAAGCAGCAAAGGCATCAAAGCGAACCCAGACAAAACTAGAGCAATAATGACAATGGCAGAACCCAAAAACAAGAAAGAAGTGCAAAAGCTGACGAGAAGAATAGCAGCGCTCAACAGATTCATCTCAAAATCAGCAGAACACAGCCTCCCCTTCTTCCAAGCCCTGAGGGACGGAGACAACTTTGAGTGGGGGTCCAAGCAGTTGAAGGCATTTCACAACTCGAAAGAGTATCTGGCAAACTCACTGGTGGTCTCTGTCCCAGAATTAGACATCCACCTATTGCTATATGTGGCGGCCTCCGACCATGCAGTCAGCGCAGTCTTAGTTCACGAGCTGGAAAAAGAATCAGGCAAAACTCAAAAGCCAGATTATTTTATCTCAGAAGCACTGTCCGGAGCCAAGCTAAACTACACTGAGGTAGAAAAAGTTGCCTACGTAGTGCTGATGGCATCAAGAAAACTAAAGCATTATTTCTAAGCCCATGAAATCTTAGTTCCAACATCGCTACCGCTGCAAGACTTGCTCAGAAACAAAGAAGCCTCTGGCAGAATAGGCAAATGGGCTATAGAGCTATCACAGTTTGGTATCTCGTATGTCCCCAGAACAGCAATCAAATCACAAGCACTAGCCGATTTTGTAGCAGATTGGACAACTCTGACAGAGCCCAAGGTACAACCAACCACTCAAGGCTAGATAGCATTCACGGATGGAGCCTGGGGCCAAGCCAGAGCAGGAGCCTCCGCTGTCCTAATGGCACCCTCCGGTGTCAGACTAAAATACGCAGCAAGGCTAGAGTTCAAATCAACAAACAACATAGCAGAATATGAAGGCCTGATCCTAGCGCTCAGTAAAGCAAAGGCCCTAGGGGCAAAAACATTGACAGTCAAAATAGATTCTCAAGTGGTTACTGGCCAAGTAGAGAAAGAATACACAGCAAGAGAGCCCGAACTCATCAAATACCTATCCGTTGTCAGAAATTTGGAGCGGAGATTCGAGGGCTTCACCCTAAAGCACATCCCAAGATCAGAAAATGCAGAGGCAGATGAACTAGCAAAAGCTACGGCAAACAACCTGCCACTGCCACCAAACACTTTTTACCAGATCCTGAAGTCTCCGGCAACTGCGGAGACATCTAAGGCACCTAAGCCCATACTACACCTGCAAAATGAAGATTGGAGAAAGGCGATAACAGAATTCTTAGAAGGCAAAACCACCGAAGAAGATGAAGCAAAAGCAGCAAGAATATAGGCCAGTGCAAGAAATTACACAATCATAGATGGTGTACTGTACAAGAAAGGAGTAGTCCAGCCTCTCCTTAGATGCATATCGTAGAGCGAAGGCATAGAGTTGCTTCAAGAAATACACTCAGGAATTTGTGGGTCGCATATTGGCTCTAGAGCATTATCAGCAAAGGCAATAAGGCAAGGCTTTTATTGGCCAACACACATACAAGATGCAGAGCAGACAGTCAGAACATGCAAAGCATGCCAAACATTCTCTCCCGGGCAGTCAAAACCATCGTCGGAGACCTAGCTTATACCCCCGACATGGCCGCTACAAAGATGGGGTATGGACCTGGTCGGCCCATTACCACCATCCCAAGGAGGAAACAGATTCATAGTAGTGGCAGTAGAATATTTTACAAGATGGATAGAAGCAAAGCCGCTGGCGAAGATAACCTCAGAAACTATCAGAAAATTCTTCTGTCAAAACATCATTTGCAGATTCGGTGTACCAAGGATTCTGACAGTAGACAATGGAAAACAATTCGATTTAGAGAACTTCAAAGAATTCTGCAAAAGCATTGGGACAAAACTAGCCTTCGCCTCAGTATACCACCCAGAGTCCAATGGTGCTATGGAAAGAGCAAACAGAATAGTGTTTTCAGCAATATCAAAAACATTGGTGGGCCTCCGCAAAATAAAATGGGTAGATGAATTACCCAGAGTGATTTGGTCACATAACACAACTATCTCAAGGACAACAGGGTTCACACCATTCAAACTGCTCTATGGAGAAGAGGCCATGATGCTAGAAGAAATCAAGCACGAAAGCCTTCGCACAACGAGACAGCTAATGTTGCAAGATGAAGAATATGCAAAAGAAACAATAGAAGCCACAAGACTGGAAGCAGTCGAAAACATTGCAAAATATCAGTCCCAAACCAAGAAGTGGAGAGACTCTCAGGTGGTAAGAAAAGACATAAAACACGGAGACCTCGTACTCAGAAGAAAACCCAACGCACAACTTGTTGGCAAACTACAACCAAAATGGGAAGGCCCATACACAGCAACGGTAGCAGGGTGCCTAGGCTCTTTCCACTTGACCGACAGCGAAGGTGTCACAATAACCCACACCTGGAATATTGACAGCCTCCGCAGATACTACATCTAGGCAATGTACCATAGGGCAACCTCTGCAAATAATAAGCGAAGGCCCCTCCGTTCATTTACTTTTCAGTTCCTTTTTTCTTTAACCCAAAAAATGCAAAAGAGCATGTACTCTTTTCCTCACAGGGAACTCCACGTGGAGGTGAGGTTTTTAACGAGGCAGGCTCAATGTAAAAATCCTCTACAAGTATAAAGAGGTAATTCCCCAAAACAATGCTTAAAAAGTCCAAAAACCGAAAGCGGCCAGCTCTGGCGCCGCAATATTCGGTGAACAAAAATAAGCACAGGTCCTTTCAAAGTGCCGGCCATAGGCCTTGGCAATTTGAAACGACCTCTATGGCCAAACAGGCCTCCGACCTTGAAAAAGACCTAACCAAATTCAAGCATCAAGGCAAAAACAACCTTGGCCAAACAGGCCTCTGACCCTTGAAGAAGACCTGACCAGATTCAGGCATCAAGGCAAAAACAACCTTGGCCAAACAGGCCTCCGACCTTGACGAAGACCTGACCAGATTCAGGCATCAAGGCAAAAACAACCTTGGCCAAACAGGCCTCCGACCCTTGACAAAGACCTGACCAGATTCAGGCATCAAGGCAAAAACAACCTTGGCCTAACAGGCCTCCGACCCTTGACGAAGACCTGACCAGATTCAGGCATCAAGGCGAAAACAAGCTTGCCCAAACAGGCCTCCGACCCTTGACGAAGACCTGTCCAAATTCAGGCATCAAGGCAAAAACAACCTGGGCCAAACAGGCCTCCGACCTTGACGAAGACCTGAACAAATTCAGGCATCAAGGCAAAAACAACCTCGACCAAAATAGGCCTCCGACATTAACAAAAAACCAACCCAAGCATCAGGGGCAACACCATTATGGCTCTAGACCCAAGAAGAAGGTCTTCACCATCAAAAAAAGCAAAACAAGGAAAAGGTCTGACAAAACCCTGTCACTTAGGCACTAGGCCTATTTACTTCAAAAGATCTCAAAAGGCACGAATAATTCAAGCAAGATATAGGCCATTAAAGCCAAGATACGTTCCAACAAACAACGTACCAAAAATTTAACAACCAAAAGCCACCACCCCGCTATAAAAACGGGTTCCCCCCACGCCCTTAAAACCTCAGTCAACATAAGGCACAAGGGGGGAAGAAGGCAGAGCACAAGCACAAGCCACAGCAACGGCCATGGAGGCAGGGGTCTCCTTAGATATCTAAGTCAGCCATAGATATTGTATGAAAACTCGTAAAGTCGGAGGCACCAGTAGACGGTCGGAGACAGTGGGAAAAGAGACAGGAACTACGGCACGGTGATAAACAGCGCAGGCCTACAGAAGAAGGGGGATATCTCATGAAATCTCGTAACATCCCCCTGACGCAGGAGACCTAACCTACCATCTCCACAAATGAAATATGTCCAATGGGTGTGCAGCATCAGAGGCCCATACCACCAGACAGCTAAAACACCCAGCTAAAGAAATACCAAAAGTCTCCGCCGTCTACACAAGCTACGCCAAACCTCCTATCGGATCACACACCGATTTAGCAAGCCTCGCCAGGCGGACTTCAAGTACGCCTCCGCCGGCCAAAAAACTGCCAACACTTCTATCCCGGCCATCAAGCAAGCACAGAGAAGGAGAGAACATGTGGCAGAGGTCCTAGCCACCACCTCTGTATCGCGCACGTTCGCCCAAGCAAAGAACCATGGTGTGCAAGCTCAGGACTAGACGAGATATGTAAACTAGCATAACAGACATAAGCCCCTGCACAAACAATCAAGAAACTAAACCTGTTTTGTATTCCATAAAACGTCAAGTAGCATTCTTACAGGACACAAACTTATAATAAAATCCAAACTATTGTGGCGGAGGTCCGCGCCAAGCAAGCGCGCGAGTAAACCCAGCGCGCTCGTCGTCTATGTCAAACTTAACTGACTCAAACACGTCGCGCGCAACGCTGCGGGGAAAGGCCGAACGCCAATACTCCCAAAGCTCTCCGCTCACATAAATACCGTCATTGTAGAGAGTCAAAGGCGCAACATCTTGCGTAGGCTCCCGATTCGGAACCTGCACAAGGTTAAAATTTTCCACAGAATCATTCAGAACAAAAGACACTTTATTTACAAGAGTCCAACTGGACTACAATATACAAGTCAAAATAGCTAAGTCCTACAAAGAGCCTAGACCTCCGGCGCCTCAGCCGTGGCAGAAGTCCCTAGAACGAGCCCGCATCAACTGTGGGCGGGGACGGCGCCTGCGGCCTTCGACCATCACCGCCGCCGATCGTAGCGCCCACCGGAGCGCCAGCGGTGGCGGAGGCGTCGCCCGTGGTCGCCGAACGCGGAACTGGCGGAGGCCTGCCCGCAAGACTCTTCTGTGCATCCTATAGCACAGGCAAAAATATCAGTGGCATAGGCAATAAAAGCCTTCGCAGCTTCGCAAAAAACAAGAAGAGAAAAATAGCGGCTAAAAAGACTAAAAATACCTTCGCCCTCTTCTCCTCCGCCAGTTTCTGGGCAACAGGTCTCCCAAATGGAGCCCAAAAGTACCCAATGAAATTTCTCAAGGTTTTTCGCAAACCAAGAGAAGTCTCACCAAGCTCCTCCGGACCCGGCAGCGCTCCTCCGGAATACTTTTGGTATGCGTGCACCCGCCGCGCACCAAAAGCTTGGCGTAATTTGCTACTCCCGCCAGCGCCCCGTAGTCCGTGCAGCCATTGATCAGATCAGGGAGCTTCGCAAGATGACGCTTTAGCCAGGAGGCGAGGGCGTAGACACTGTCTTCCTCCGGAGGAGCGGAGGTTTCGCCTCCGAACTCGGCGACGATGGCCCGGTAATGGCCAACAGTTGCAGCAAGGACCCCCTTGACCGAGTCCAAATGCCTCATCATCAAAGACAGCTGCTCCACCACCGCAGCCGCGGATTCCTTCTCAGAGGCCAGCTCTCACCGGAGACCCTTGGCCAACTCGTTCGCTCTGTGAGCCTGCTCGGTGGACAAAACTTCTGCATCCCGGGCCTTCGCGAGATCAGCCCTCAAAGCCTCCTTTTCTTGTTCCTTCTCCGCCAGAGAAAGGCGGAGAGCTGCAAGGGAGTTGGCCAAACCCCCTTTTTCACCCTCTAGGCGCTCGTTCTCCGCCTTGAGCGCTTCAATCATAGTATCTCGATCGGAGACCTCGCGAGTGCAGCGCTCTTCCATAACAACAGCCATGTGATACCCCTGCGATCAGAAAGAAGAAGACCAAGGCGATCAGCAACAGAAACAAAAACAAGTCTAAAGGCGAACATACACCAAAAAAGGCAAAACTGCCAAAGACGCACCAATTTTTGGTGTTCTAGATGAACACGGAGAAGTTGGAAAAAAATCCATGTCCCTCAGACGTTGTTTAAAGCGATCTGTTCAAAGAAGAACAAACAAACACAAAACCATAAGGTGAGAAAAGCAAATCTCACAAAAAACACACCAACTGCCAGAGACCACCTCCGACGTCTCCAAGAACCCCAAGATAGCACTCTTCCCAACCTGAGATAGAAGTGTCGGAGGAGCCTGCGTAGCAAAAAAAACAATAACAACAACAACTCAGGTCAGAGGGCCGATCAGAAATAGGCAATAACAACAGGCCAAAAGACGAGTAAGATAAAAACACTCTATACTCACTCGGACCCGGCGCCATCGACCCCGGCTGTCCCAGACCAAACCTGATGCTGGCAGTGGCCGCTCGCTCCTCCGGGGTGAGGAGTCCAGCCATGACATCACCTACAAAGCAACAAGTACACATTATTAGCACTTGATAGAATACATAAACAAATAAACCGGGCGAAGACAGTAAAAACAAAAATGCGCGCCAAACAAACTCACTCATAAAAAGCCAAGGCTAGGCGGCTGGCCGAGCCACCTAGGCAGAAGTCTCTGCCCTATCATGCGGCGAAGGCCCAAAGGGCCGGCCTTCCTCAGCCAGCGGCCTAGCAGGCGAAGGGCTCGAAGAAGACTGAGCTGCCGGGGCCTGCTCAACTAGCACGGCCTCCGACGCGAGGGAAGGCGCAACAACAGCGGGAGACAAAGGAGCGTGTCGCAAGGCGACCTCCGCGCCCTCTTCAGAACTTGAATACAGCCCACCAAAAATGTCGGGCATAGGATCGGTGGCGCTAGCCTCTGGCTATTCGGCGACACTCGCAGCACCGTGCAAGGAGCGCGCCGGAGCAGCGCTGGCCTCCGGACGCCCAGCACCACTCACAGCGCCGCTCACAGGGCGCACCGGAGCTCCAGGAGAGCCGCGATCCTCGCTGTTCACGACCCGCACGTCCACTGACAGGATGGAGGAGCTCTGAATGTCTTCACTACCGGCGGAGGCAACGCTAGCACTACCGGCCAAAGACGCGGCCGCCGCAATCACCAGAGCACCGGTCTTCTTTTTCTTTTTCGTAGGTGCCTAACCAACAGCGGTGCCCTTCCTCTTCTTGGACTCGGCCTCCGCCGTAACATTCTTCATGGATGCTTTCTTCTTCTTCTTGTCAATCGAAGCCACGACCTCGGCGGGAACCTCGCGCTCCCGATAGACGATCCCAAGCTCCTTAAAAACTCGATTGAGCCACGGCATGGTGCCTGCCACGGCTCTCCGAGACATATACTCACGCTCGGAAATTTTGCCAACCAACCCGACGGTGGCCTCCTCAATGTCGGCAACGAAGCTGTCCTCCGTCACCCCCTCCCCCAAAGACCGACCAAAGCGGGGGAAAGGAATCCCGGCCTCTGGCCCAAAAATAGGAACCTTCACCTTTTCCAACCAAAGGGCCGGGTTGTCTTTGCCCAGGGGCCAGTAGTTGGAGGCCATAATCTCCTCCACCAAGTCACGGCCCCCGGAGTAGCGGCATGCTGCCACAAAAGCCCAGTCGCAAGCCTTCCTCGCCGGAGACATCTCCTCCGGCGGATCCACGCGCGTATGCGGCGCCATCACCTCCATTCTTGAAGTCATTGGATACTCCATGACCTCTGCACCATCCTCGGTAGTGCCGCGGACCCCGTAGGTCTTCACGTAGAACCACTACTCAAGCCAGCCGTGGTCCCACTTGGCCTTCTGGCAAAAAGAAATCTCCAGGTGGTCTACGCCTTGGTTCCTCTTCGACATAAAGGTGCGACTACCATACTGGTAGGTCACCTCCACCTCCTTGCCCTCCTATGCCTCCTCCTTCTTCTTCGGCTACTTCTGCAGCTCGTAGTACGCGTAGAAGGTGTCCACATCTGGCTCGGCACCATAAGAAACACACGCCCAGCAAAATTTGCTAAGCGTAAGGAAGGCCATAAGGGTCAGATGGTGAACCTGGACGTTGAACGTCTCCAACACCCGGCGGAGGAAGGGGACGTAAGGAAGGCAGAGGCCGCAGGTGAAAAAGTCCCAAAACACCACTGCATATCCCTCCTTCGGCTCTAGAACGGTCTGGCCGGGCAGAGGGATCTTTACCCTCGAAGAAGGAAAATACGATTCCTTCAACATCTCCACGACCGCCTCTTCAGTAATGGAGGAGGGGCCAAAATCCCATGACCTTATCGCCATGTCTCCAGAATCCACAGCGATTAGGTCTCCGACGGACGCGGAGACACTCCACAAATGCTCCTCCAGCAGCTTCTCAAATTACAATGCGGAGGCGGAGGCAAGCATGCACTCCTCAAAGCGTGCACTCCAGCCGGCTGCCCTAATGCCGAGAAGGTGGCAATAGGGTCCGAAGAAGGTAGGCTGGCGAGTATGGGCGGAGGCAGAAAAGAAAGCCACTGCGGCGGCAGACTAGGTGGAAGATGCAAGCGAAAAAACATAACGCGCGAAGGCAGCTTAGGCGAAAGCGAAGAGAGCAGAGAGCGATTTCTCAGAGGCAAGGAAAGCGAATGAGCAGTGCGGGGGGGGACCCCACCACCAACCCCACCCTTATATAGGCCACGGGCGGGCGGTTCGGCTACCGCCATACAACGGTCATCTCCGGAGAATTCGCCTGCCGCCCAACGATCATCTCTGAAGAAGTCGCAAGGTATACAACGGAAAGCAATACGGCGTAAACGGCCACAGCGTAGGACAACGACTAGTTTTGCAGCCTAACGGCTACTATGACAAGACCAGCAGCCACGCCAGAGTGGGCCAGGGGGGAACCTGTGGGGATCGGTCGGAGACGTGACTACGTGCAGTCTCTGCCCCCGCGGATGCCCTTGCTTAGGGCGTTTTGAGCTCACGACACGCTCGGGCGGACCATGGTCTCAAAAGGGGGGGAACTATTGTAACACGGCCTCCGAGAGTGGCGGAGACCTACGCGGCCAGCAGTTCGCTGAGACATCTCCGACCAACTACCTA
This sequence comes from Miscanthus floridulus, assembly GCF_019320115.1. Taxonomy (NCBI): domain Eukaryota; kingdom Viridiplantae; phylum Streptophyta; class Magnoliopsida; order Poales; family Poaceae; genus Miscanthus; species Miscanthus floridulus. Next base: position 218,458,126 of record NC_089587.1, on the reverse strand, counting down.
AGCAAAGGCCCAGCTACCACGCCTCCAGACCCAGAAAGATGACGGTTTCTCAGACTGCTTGCAGGACGCTGCCGGTGACCCTGGCACAGCCTTCGCCCGGTTAGCTCGTAGGCGTCTCCGGGCGGAGGGGGCGGAGGCTGCCCCGCTGCAAGGCTAATCAAGTGCCAACGTTACCTACATGTGTGTGTAGGTAACCAGAGGAAGGCGCTCGTGGACGGCGCGGGCGCGCCGATTCGGCCTCCGCTCGTAGGGGCAGAGACCCAAGTAGGAGGACGGCAATACTAGGCGTCGGGGCTCTACGGCCTCAGCGTCCCAGGGGCGAAGACAGATGGTGGAGGCCTAAAGGCCCTTCGCCGAATCCTGAGGCCTGATGGGGCGGAGACCGACGGTGGAGGCCCAAAGGTCCATCGTCGAATCCTGAGGCCTGGTGGGCCGGCTGATCGCGCAGGCCTAGTACCTGAGGGCGGCAAGACATGATTATCCCCGAGAGGAAAGGCGAGTAGTGGAATATTCCGAGAATGTACTGTAGCAGTTGAAGGGTACTATTGTAAACTCTGTAAAAGTGGTAGTTGAGCCCTTTAAATAGGGAACACTTATAACAGTACGAGAGGTTGGAGGATGAATTAATGAAACCCTAGTTTTATGTGCCATTTCCTTACACGCCCACCTGTCGTGCCTGTCTCCCGAGCCTCCGCCTGAGGGCAACGCATGGCGGGCGGAGGCCTCTTCCTCCTCTACACTGTCTGAGACCACAAGTCTCAACAGCAACGCTTATATGTGTTTGTACCAATCACGGACGAATGACTTCTATAGTTCGCAGCAACATATAGACTTGGATTGCTGCAACGCCTATATGCGTAGCTAGGAATAAACCACCAATAAACAATATTGGAAATTATTTCAATTTGGGGCCAAATAAAGAGATCACGCACATGCAATTTAATTGGGAAATTAGAGACCATCTCACACATGAGAAATAACAAAAGTAATCCATATATTAAAAGCAATTTTTGCATTACAATAAGTACCATCCACGTAATCCATGAAATATTTTTTTTGTTTAGAACACATATTCACACATGGAAATAAAATATAAAACACAAAAAAGTCCTATAGACTGCCACCAACTGTCCAGCCCTCCATTCTCATGTCCATCCCTCCATTCTCATATTCAGTCTATCTCATCCATTTATCTTCTCGAGCTATAATGAAAATTGAAGTATGTTAATGCGACATTTAGGATAAATAAAATTTAATGGGGCAACAGGATAACACCGTACAAATGTTGAAGGCCACGCTATAGAAGCTCCGGTTACATCTCCAATAACCTTGTAATTCTTGTATGGTCGTACCAATGGTTCATCTTGTGCCAATGCAATACTAACACGCACCATCAAAAAAAAATTGCCTAGCTGAACACCCTCAATTTTCTGTGTTGGACCACAACTTACTACTGTAGCAAAGGCAACATCCTTGCTTTGGTTTTTCATGCTCTTTAAAAATACTTTTGTGCCAACCTAGTTCACATATAAAATTGTGTGAATAAATAAGAACACAATGGAAACATAGTACAAACATTAATTAGACACTCATAGCTTCAATGAATTGGCAGCCGGAAAATTTTTAGTACCATGCTGATATTTCTGCAAAATTATATTACGTGGAATATTAGTTTGTAGTTACATGAATTGTTAGGAAATAGGAAATAGAAATTATTTTTGGAAGATGTCTCTTATACATTAGCAAGTACAGCTGCACTAGCTCATGTTGACATCTTCTTATTCTATGGAGCAGATAAAAAGTCACAGCAAGTTAGCTAATAATTCGAAATTTGCATATAACATCAATATATTGCTAAGAGATTATTTACCTGGAAATAAGATGCTTCATGATTTGAGCAATTGGAAGATATTTCCTGGTCCACAACCTGTAATATATGCTAGTTTGATTACAACACTCTTGTAACAGAACCGACCAAATCGTAAGAACGTAAGTACAAAAACAATCACCAAAGTGATCAAATTCCTGTACTTAAGCTCCCATAATCCCGGTAGTCCAGAAATCACGAAGGATTTCAACCAACTCTCGACATATAAACCAAGACCATGGTGATTCAACACAACACATCATTCGTTACAACATTTCACAAGTAGCATTCTGATTACATCCATCAGAGTTCAAATAAAATATTACAAACCAAGTTCAAATCTGCGGAAGCAACATAGTTTAGTACATAACTTCATAGTTTCAAATACATTGCCAGATCTTAGTCATGTCCCGCAAAAGCATCTTCAGGTACGAGAACTAGGAGAGACCACGCCCAACGGTCTAGTCTTCATCCCCAGCTGGGAGAAGGCAATACTTGCAGCAACCAAAGTAGAACTGGTCATCTGCAACAGGTGGGAGATAAACCCTGAGTACGAGAAGGTACTCAGCTAGACTTACCCGTCAAAACCAGAATAAAAGACACCAAGGGTCATGCAAGGCTTATGAGGTGGGCTAGCTGGACACAGTTGCATAAAAGAGCTTATGAATATAGTAACCAATTTAAACTTCGCATCAAGTTTATCATCATTTACCTGTCCACTAGATTTGCACCTGTACTAGAGCACTCACTTATTAGGAGCAAACAATATTAACCATAGTAGGTATAATAAGGCTATCATCATCATATCATCATTTCCGAACCATTATGTTACTTAGTGTATCTACATTGGAGATAAGCCCGTCAAGTTCTCACTAACCGGGAGAGACGGCGACTCGAATCGAATTACAACTCAGCTGAGGGGGTATTCCTAACTCTCACCCTGGCATACTTTGCAAGGGTAGCCGTGGGTCACCTTTGGAACAACTCAGGAACCAAATTCGCAGGTTCGATCAGCGCCAGCACTCTCAGGGATTACCCTTCTGCCAGGACGATCAGGACTTTTAAATCACCTGCCCTTGGACTCACGCCTACGGCTCCCTTCCAAGGTGCACTTTATACTTATCGACTCTCGGCCTGAGGTGAGCTACTCGGCTTCACGGTCGGTCATCGGACACGGCCAACTAAGAGAGAGGCATGTGTTCAACATGAACAGGAAAGGCTCCAAGAATCAGTCCGTAAGCGACACAGACGGAGTCACTACAAATCGGCAAGCCTCCGTCCGGTCTTCATTTCAAATTAAGACTGGTTCTTTTCCACGATAGCAAATATAGCCAACCGTGCCACATTTATCTTCCTATATCTCGCAGGTGACAGGAAATCACCCGACTTCTACCGTGTTAAAGCAGGGCTAAGCACTACTCGAGCCTAAGCTACATAGGATTCAGGGTAACAATATCTGGACAAGGATTGGGTAACCAATGCAGCAATTGTTTACATCCAACACCTAAACTTAATGCAACAATATATATATGTAACAATAATACTGTAACGGCATTTCAGAAATTAGGAGGCTTAATATGCTCCGGGGCTTGCCTTTCACAAAGTTGCAAGGACGGTGGTCCGGGCACTCAACGGCGACCTCGTCTGGCACTTCTCCTGAAGGCTCCTCCTCCTGAATCTCCGGCGTCGGCTGCTGCTGCTCGCTCGGTTCCTCGAATTCCAGTAGTGTCACACCTTCCGGTACACCTATTGCATGCCGATGCACAAGATAAATATCATGGATGCATAAGGAATGACATGATGCTCATGATGAATGGATCACAGTAAGTGTTTAACGAAACATCACTGGACACTCGTTTACCGATTAAGAATAGCTCTATACAAATCACTTTAAAACATGTATCTAGCTTAACTTGAAGAACAAGATCAACTTACCTAACTTGCATAACCTAAGATAAAGATGCTCATCTTCAGTTAAAGGCCTAACACCTAGGAACATTACCACAAGCTTAGGAAATAGTAAAGGCATACTTAAATCAAAGTTAATGTTTTACATGCAAACGAGTAGTTCCTTAATTCAATCACAACCAGAGTTCTACAAATCCAAATGACTTGCATGAGGACATTCTACAAAGCTTATGAAATTCTCTACAATTCATTTGTAAACATCAAAGCATGATTCTTACGTTAACCAAATCGAATTTAAGTAAACCTAGAATCTATCCAGAAATGACAGGTTTACTAAATTAATTATTTAGTGATGATGCAAAAGCATACTTGGACCAAACCAAGTTTACCAACTTGTTGCACATACCAGAGGAACATCAGAAAGTATAGTGCCAACTTCTAAATAAATTATTTAATGCCCTTTTCTAATTTATTTAGTTAATTAGATGATTAAAGCAATATATAGTAAAACTATTCAGAAAAATCTATAAAAATTACAGTAGCTATCTCATGCTTCACATAGACTACCATAAGAATTTCAAAGCCATTGGGCAAGCAGAACTTGCTGTATCCAAAATAATAGGTGGCATGTCTATTTCTAGCATAATTAGGAAACTCTATTGAAAAGTGTCAAGCAACAGATTTCTCATTTTTCCTAGTATCATTCTAGCATAAGAATAGCACTCACCAAATTTTACCATTACTAGATCTATAGAAAAATTATGAAAATTCACACAAGATCCATCCATGCAAACAAGAGCATTTTCTAACTCCTATATACAGTGTCCAAAATGTATGAAAATTTAACTACAAGCTATTCATGATATGAGCAGTACACCATAAAAATTTCATGCCATTTGGAGCTACATAGAAAAGATATAATTACCCCTATTTCCTTTATGATTAAAAGAGATAATTAGCAATTCCATTTTTCATAACAGAACATGGCATAAATTATATTTTTAATATAAACTAGACATTATCATGAACTCAACAAAATTGGAACCACATCATTTGGATCTACCAACTAGGAGATACATACTTTTGAATATATACACAAATCTATGAAAAGAATAAAACAAAACGAATTAGGAACCCTAACTCTACTGCTGGGCCGGCCCGAAGGACATGGCGGCCCGCGAAGCACGCGCTGGCGCAGCCCAGAACTCGGCGCGGCCTAGACTCGCTCCCGCCTCCACATCAGCGACTGACAAAAGGGACCCGCGCGACAGCGAGACAGACAGGGGAGGAGGAAGAGACGGCGGCGCAACTCGTTGCCGGTGACATCTCCGGCGAGTCCAACGGTGCTACGGTGTTCGCCTCACCTATGCGCATCTAGCGGTGCCATCAATTTTGGCAATTACCATAGCTAGAGGGGGTGGTGACGGCCATGGCGGCGCACGGCCACGGCTTGGCCGGCTCCGGCGAGACGACGGCGTCACGGCCCTAGTGGGTGACCCTACGAGCCTCAGTAGCATTCACAGGACCTAGCGCAAGGGAGAGAAGGATGGGAAGGCCGCGGTGGCAGTTGGTCGCGTGGAGCGCCAACTCCGGTGAGGTCCTGCCATGGCGGCGGTGGAAGAAATGGCGAATACGCCCTTACCAAGCCCCAACCGACTCGGCTGAGATGAGGAGGTGGTAGAGGAGATCACGGCGAAGCTAGAGGCAAGATGGCCAACGCGTTTTTGCAGTGGCACGCGAGTTAGGCGACGGCGACGCCCGGTCGGCAATGGCGGAGCTGCTGCTCTGTTGCTGCGGAGCTACGGGCGAGCGGAGGAAATGGAAATGGGACTGGTGAGCTGGTTGACAGGCGCGTTGAGTGAGCTCAAGTCGTGGCCGGCCGTGCCAGGGCGTCCGCGGTGCGTGGCAGCGTAAGCAGGCGACCGGCGACGAGTGTCACCCACGCGGTGTTCGTTGTCTGATGGCTGTCAGTTACTGTAGCTCACATTCAGACAACTGAAACCGCCTGACAGCGCGACTACAACATGTTAATACGGCTAAACCGTTGATCCATTGCAAAAACAATGTACATGAAAATTGTAGGCCTACCATCCATCTACAACTTCTTTTCAAGGACCATCATCTAATTCGCCATGGATCAGAAGTTACATCAAGCCAAAGTTGGCTCGATCCAACTAAAAATGCAGTTAGGACTTAGAAACATTTTTCAGTGTTGAATCCAGCATCAATAATGACTTGTGGGCCATGTTTGAACATGTTCTAGCCATTTTAATGAGTTGATCATAAAACAACTTTTGTTCCTTGATAAATTGGCTACAACTTTGGTAAAGGGTGCACAGCCATGCAAGATCTCTAAGTGGGTCTTTTGAATCAGTCAAATAGTGGCACTTTATAGGTCATTCTAAGTCAAACCTCCACTTGAGGGCATTTTTGTCATTTTGATCCACATGAACAATGTCCCAACAATTACCCTAAGTGTAGTTAAGGTGTATTAGACCATAATCAACCACTTTACACAAGTGCTATACCAATTTCTAATGATCACATGTGATGAAGCACAAAACAATCAATTCACTCAAATGTTGCAATTCCATGTTTCACATGTTTCATTACTTTTGTTGCAATTTTAACTTGCCACATTCCTACCATGTTGCCATGTTTCAAGGTATGAGAAACTCATGTTGCATATGTATGGTTCAGTGACAATGGCATGATGAGGTAGATGATGCACATGTTAATGAAATGCAATAATGTAGGAGCCAAACACCTAGGGTGTTACAGCCCTCCCCCCTTAGAAAAAATCTCGTCCCGAGATTTGGAAAGCGTACCATTTAATATAGAAAGCCGGAAAATTTTCCTTTAGATAATCTTCCCGCTTAGATTATTGAACCATAAGTCTAGTATAAATGAATTTGCATGTTATGTCAACATGTACTAAAATCTCTTTTTCTAGAATGACACACAAGTCAAGAGATTTGAAAGCAATAGATGTAGCATTGGTATCCACAAATACAAACACAATGAATTGCTTTTCATCCATGTTAAGTTATGTGCACTAACCTTATCTTCAGTAGAATAATATTTGTAGTGTGTCCGCTCAATATTAGTAGTTTGCTCCCTCTGTAATGGAAAAGAATAACTAAATTTTCTTTACACAAATCTGGTTGGAGAATCATGCCCATTCAATCATACCGTTATACAATTCAATTGATCAACCATGCCAAATTCTTCACTTCGAGGGTCACTATATACTCGCTATTGAGAGACAAAAGATAATACATCAGAACTAATTATTCAAAAAATAATTTTACATAAAAGATTATGTTCTGTTAATGCTCCATAGAGACACATACTTTTCGTTTCGAATTTGGCACATCAGTAGAAAAGCCATCTTGCAATGGAACATTTAAACATTCATGTGACAAGAAATCAAAATTTTAGTACAGAAAATTATTACTGTAGAGGTCCTGTAAATTTACCTGTTGGATATGTCTTTGTTCCAAGATTTTTGTCTTCTGTTGTAATTCTAGTATTGTAGCATCTTGATTTTGGACTTGACGTCCAAACTTTTCCATTTGAAGTCTTAGAGATACAACATCTTTACTAGATTTGTCATACAACGAAGTCATATTTATATTCTTAAGGCGCTTTGAAGTTGACAGGTCAAAAACTTGATTTGGATTTGGAACAAGTCCCAAGCCATGCACATGACCAGGCTTCTCTTCTCCTAGTACTCTATTTAGTGCATCTCCTCTCCATGCAACCTTTCCTTGACTAGTGTCTGCTAAATCTGGTTGCTGCCCTATGAGTTTCTTCAAATCATCCTGTACATAGACATAATATGAATCAAATAAATTTGTAAAGGTAGTAGAATAAAAAAACAAAGTTGAGCATTCATAATTAAATTACCACATGTGCATTCGTGTCCTTCTCGCTTTTAGTCTTGTGTGTATGAATATACAAAACAACCATGTTAGGGTATTTCTTTTCAGGATCTTTTTCCTTCTATTGAACATGAAAATTAATATCAAGGACATAATTATTATTATATCATATATATGAATGCAGCCAGAGGTGTACACACAATTAGAGTGGCAAGAATATTACCCACTCCTCTCTATTTCGAGCAAAACTCTTTGTTCCAGCAGTATGGGTTGACTTCTTCTTTGTATAGTTTATCCTATTTGCCTCACTTATATCCTGTCCCAAAATAACAAAATACAAAGAAAAGCATTTAAGTTATGCATAATTTTTGGAAAATTTAGTATGCATTGAGAACCACATAAATCGAACAATATGTAGGTACCTGTGATTTCTGGGTCATCCAGTTATTGACAAGTGCAACCCACTGGTCAGCAATTACACCGGGTGGCACATTGTTGCAATTAGTTTCCATGATCTTGTGCACATCAAAATAAATTGATTTTAGATTTGACTTGTGTTGCCTCCATCTCTCTCCGAGGGTTCGCAGTATCCATTTTCCCAAGCGTAAAGGGTAAAGAAATCTCAACTACACACCAATAGCAGAAGGCATAGGGTTAAAAATTATAAGTTAGATATTAAAATTTAGCGACTAATATTATCGCATAACCACCAGAATTGCATACCTTTACTTGCTTAAGTATATCCTTCTTTTTTTCTTCGTTGGTGTTTCTTTCTTTCTTTCCTATTAGAAGTCTCCAGTCCTTGTAGCTCAAGCTACACAAGCACCCATTTCTAGTCCTTGTAGCCAATAAATTTTCCTAGAAATCCAGCTTCTACTCCAATTGGCTAATCAAGTTCATTACATGCAACCACAATTCTATGACCTTTAAGAAGGTTCCAAATATCTTTTAGTTTGGTCCTCCCACGCTTTACTCTACCTTCAGTTTCATCTAGCCAACGGTACATTGCAAAAAATAAATATTCACTGAGAAAAATTGCAGGAAATCAGTTTATGTTAATTAGAATTGTAGGTTATGAGTTACCTTGGACATTAACCTCACTGTCAATCTGGTCTCCTCCAGCACTACTATGAACTTCAGATGCTGCAACATTTTGTTGAGGACTCTCTTGCCTAGTATCTTGCTCTAACATATATTCATCGTTACTTTGAATTGTGCGCTTTCTTGTAATCACCATGTCGGTTGCACAACATCATCAAGGACATAGTAAATATAATAAACAATATGTAATCTTTTTATTAAACAACTAGATATTTGTATTAGACTATCAAGATTGTATTTATTAAGTCACAAACCATGGTGGGGTTGGATATGCTAATCTTGGATGAAAATAAATCATTGATAACTAACATGACTTGGAATATTTGTCCTTGAATAATCAAATATACATACAAAAGTAAATTATATGTTCATTCTAATACCGTTATTTTTTTTGTTTAGATTTGGATGGTTCTTTGTTGGACTTGGTAGGCGCTAAAGTGGCCGGTCTCTGGCTCGTCACAAACAAATTAACCGCCTTTTCGCTCTCACACTCATTGAGCATTTCCATCACATCAGAATCTTGTTCTATTACAACCAAGCTATCTGTTCTCTTGTAGTATAGATAGTCAACTTATGTGTAACCAGAACCCTCGATCAGATCAATCAAGTTGAAAAAGCATATCTCATCTCTGTCCATTTCCCTTTGCACATGTTTATGTCCTTCAGCTTTCCCATCGCATTCCAGATTTATGGTCCAATTATCCACCGCCATGGTAGCACAATCTAAATAAAATTTAGCACCAATAAGAAAATAAGAATAAAGCATAGGATAATTCACAAAGAATAGGCTAGAAGTTTTTTTCCCTCCCTGGAACTATGAAATGGGCCCCATTGAAAAGTCTGTTAAATCCAGCATCCTATCTTCCCAGCAGAATTGTCGTTTCCAATTTCTAGCTCCTATATATAATATAAACTAGGGAGAAAGAACTCAATCTGAAAAACCGTTGAAACATATGCATTATGCAACTTCAACAGTTCATTCACATGATCCTTACCTCTATCTAATTAAAGTTTCACATGCATATACAACCTATGATGCTCTTATCAGATGGCAACAACCATATTATCGTCTCGGCATCACTTATATAGGAGTCTGTCAGCCATCCAACTGCATTGGCTATAAGCGCAAATCCTATCAGTTCAGGTGACATTCTCCCTTTGAATTGTATAGCAGCCGTAATTCTCCCTGGAGCTACTGTTTTTGTGGATTCACTAATTGACCACAAAAACTGTATCGTAATTAAAAAAGAATACTGATCCCTCGTCTTGGGTTGTGGCTAAACAAACTGATCGATACACTGGGCATTCAGACGGGCTCAGAGGCCGGAGGAGGGGGTGGTGGCCCATAAGATCCTTCGTGACGGGCGCTGTTCAGGGGCGGCGGCCGGTTGATGGCTGCGGCCTGCGGCACGGCGCCCTCATTGCGAGTAACGCAATGAGAGAGAGAGAGAGGGCTAGGTCTGGGCATCTGTGGGCACTTGTGGGGTGACAGGGTTTGTTCAGCGTACCTGCAACTTGGCCGGGGAATGATGGTGACCGGGACAAGGCCGCGGATGTCACCGCCATCGATGAAGCCTTGCCTCCGATGGTGAAGATAACGCTGTGGACGGAGATGAACCGGAGGGAAGGGAGCCGCCGCCACGCCGACCTAGGAGCTTCGGTCAGCTGGAGGGAATGAGGATTGAGGAGGGCCTCTGAGTTTTTATTCGCTAGATTAGATTAGAGCGGCAAATGTTACGAAGCGGCAAATGTTACGAAGCGGCAAATGGATTTCTAGAGGGAAAATTTGGTGGGATAATTTCAGTCAATGTTTTAAGGAGAGAAACTAATATTCCACGCCTCTCGATTCTGGATTTCTGGTGCTTATACATCTAAAAATATATATATCTAAAATATACTATAAGATTTCGCTATCTAAAAGAACATTTGATGGACATCCTGTATGCTCCTTGTATCTGAAAAAATATACTACTAGATTTCGCTATCTAAGAATTACTTCATGAGTAATGACTACATATATTGGTTTTGTGATAGTATTAATAATATGTACCAAATTAGTCTATTTTAAAGTAATGACTAATGGCATCAATTTAATATGGCCAATTATATTACTTTCTATTAATAAGACAAATATTAATGAAAAATAGTTTCTTGGTACTTGGCATTCTACTTAAAAGTAAATAATAAGGGAGTTGCTATATTTCAGGTGCTTGAATCTGTGTTCATCTAGTTTTGAAATGAGTATTCGGGACCGTAATAAATTCAAATGAAAAAGTCATCAAGTATAACGTTGCATAACTTCTTAAGATCTACAACTTTTGTTTTGGTCATTTTTCCATCTGAGGTTGTTTGAAAAGTTCGAATTTCAAATGTGAGGAAATTCACGTGATTTTTTCTTGGATAGATGATTTCAAATTAAAAAGTCATCAACTATAAAGTTGCATAACTTCTCGAGATCTATAACTTTTGTTTTGGTCATTTGTCTATCCGAGGTTGTTTGGAAAATTTGAATTTCAAATGTGAGAATTCATACATAATTTTTGAATGATAGATGATTTCAAATGAAAAAGTTGTCAACTACAAAATTGCAACTTTTGTTTTGGTCGCTTCTCCATCCGACATCCTTATCTACAACTACACACTCACTTATGACCATAGAGCATATAGATTCCTTTGGTATTAACTTCTATTAAATCTGGTGAAACAAATACTTAGCATCAAAACAACTTTAAATAAAAAAGCTGTGAACTACAGAGTTTTATAACTTTTTTAGATCTCCAACTTTTATTTTAGTTGTTTCTCCATCCGAGATCCTTTTCTACCACTACACACTCACTTGGCGCTTTAGAGCATATAGACTCCTTTGATATTAACTCTATAAATCTTATGATACATATTTGAATATCCAAATGACCTCAAATCTAAAAGTTTGAACTACAAAGTTGTAGATCTCGAAAAGTACTACAACTTTGGTATAAAGTTCGTCTTCATCGGACATCATATGAGAAAGTTACGAAGTTTTTCGTGCAACCTATCACAAGGTTACGAAATATTGATAAAAAATATATATACACTAACAAATGCATGTGTAGCCTAATGGTAGAGATGTGTTCTGTTTGTTGGGGGCTGAGGGTTGTGGTTTCAAATCATGATGAAAGTTATTTTTTGTTTTTTAGAAATCACATTTTGAAAGGCGTTTTTTTGTTTTTTAGAAATCGCATGATGAAAGCTGTTTTGTTTTGTCTTTTAAAAATCACAACTTTTTTTATTTTTTAGAAATCACATCTTGAAAGGTGTTTTTGTTTGTGTTTTTTAGAAATCGCACCTAAGCTGTGGCGCACCTGTAGACATTCCATTTCAATCTTATACCTTCACAAGGCGTTTTTTTTTTGTTTTTTCAATATATTTCCTGCCGACAGAGATGATGGCCCTGTTGCCACTAGATTTATGATGGACATATAAACAATTATATTCTGAAATCTCAAATTTCAAATGTGATCTTTGTTTTGCCGACACCTTACAACTTGTGACCCCATACAATTATATTCTGAATTCTCAAATCTAAAATTGTCAAACACTGGACATCACGTTTATTGAAGTTTTCTAGAGTAAAAACTCAGAGGAATACACAAAATTACAACTTGACAAAACAGCTCAAGATGTTCATGCATTGCAGCGATGATGTTGGTTTCTGGACCATGACCTGAATAATACAAACAGTTAAAAAGAAACTCGTCAGCTGGTACATAATCTTAGTACAACTATACAATATTGAACAGTACAAAAATCAAACATATCTGACCTTTAATTTTGCTGAGCTAATCTTCTTGATCAGAACTTGTACTAGGATCTACCTTTTTTGCCTCTACAGTTGTACCCTCTACATCTCTCCTAGTCCATGAATGACTATTATGTGCATTAGCAAAAACGTCCTCAAGAGTACTGACATGATAAGGTTCACATTCTACATCGTTCCATTCTTCTCCCATTTCAAATACATCTCTAGGCTTCATCTTCAATGCAACTGACCATCCTGGGTTGTTATACTAGTCTTCGACATAGAACACTTGGTCAACTTGATTGGCAAATACAAATGGCTCATGCTCAATCTTGTCACCCTTGTGAATTTGCTGTGAGAAATTCACAAGTGTACAACCAAACTTATTTGTTTTCACTCCCTTTCCTCGAGTAACATCAACCCATTCACATTTAAACAACACCACTGAGAATCTTCCATGATATTCTAACTCAACTATATTAAGTATCCTTCCGTAGCAGGTAATATCTCCAAGGATAGGGTTAGTATCCCCTGCAGAAGAATAACTTGATGTTTTTGCGGTCACAACAACTCCACTATTTTGCGTCACCTTGTCATAACATTTGGCTTTAAATCTGAAACCACGGATGCTAAAGGCTCTGTGTCTTCTTGCTGCATCCAATGGGCCGTGAGCAAACCATCTAATGTCCTCATCAATGCTATTGCAACCATTTTTTTGCTCCAACTGCATGATCTGTATGATCACAAAATATACTTAAGTCAATTTTTCCTATTTTTTAAGAAAAAACAAACCCTGATACCTACATGTTGTCTGAACCAGTCAGAAAACTCTTTATTCTGTATATTCTCAATTTGTTTCAAAGATAGACGGCATTGACGATTTCTTCTTTTGAGATCAGCGGTATACTCTCTAAAATGGAAATTAACATGGATTCAGTTTTAAAGGAACATATGTAATATGTTGATAGGTGTCAGCAACACTTACTTCAAGTACGGAATGACAGCTTCACAATTGTATAGTACATATCTATGTGCTTGCAGTTTCTCTAGATTAGTTAAAATAAAATTGGATGGTCTTCCCAATGGTTTTCCTATAGGAGGAAACAAAGAGGAATCATGTCCATATACGTTAGATTCAAGATGATCCTGGTTCTCATCATTCCTTGATGGTTTGTTATGCTTTGTGGAGAAACCTTCGAGGTACCTTCAAACATATGACTTCAGTTTACATAGGTACATGCAACATATGGAAAAGCATCAATTTAGTAGGTTATATATAACAAATGATCCAAGCAATGAACTTGTATTAGTTAGACTCAGTACCTTTCAATGAAGTACATCCATCGATAGCAAACTGGTCCACACATCTTACATTCAGTTGCTAAATGTACGACTAAGTGAACCATAACTGTAAAAAGTCCAGGAGGAAATATCATCTCCATTTTGCATAGTGTAACTTTAATTGATTGTTCCAAATGGTTAAGGTCATCAACCCAAAGCACTTCCGAACATATTCCTCGAAAATAAGCAGACAACTCAAACATTACTGTTGTGATATCATCTGGAATAATGCCCCTGTCGATACGAGACCCACGGGATACGCCACAAGGAAGGGAGAAGATCTAGTCTAACTAGGATTCCTTCCATGTAATCTTAGTAGTAGTAGTATTCTGTAATCCTACTAGGAACTCTCATTGTAAACCAACTAGGACTCTGACCTCCTGACTATATAAAGGAGGGTGGGGTTCCTGGGAGAAAGGGACAACACTTTACAATCAATCTAACGCAAAGGCTAACGCCGACTAGACGTAGGGCTATTACTCGATCACGGACGAGGGCCCGAACCAGGATAAATCGACTGTCTCTTGCGTTTACCATCGAGTTCTGCAAACGCTGAAGCCTGAACAAACTACCCCAGATACCCCCGTGGTAGGCTATCGGTGGTGAAACATCGATAGCCCCTTAGAGCAATAGGCATGAGCTGTTGAAGTAGAACATGGTAGTCATGTGTTTTGAGACCAATAAGTCATCCTTCAACACAATTTATAGATTTTGACTTGTTTCCAGAGTAACCATCGGGAACTTTTATGTCTCGAAGCACTTTACAAAATGTTTGTCGGGTTCATAAACCCGGGGTCCCTCGGGGACCGGCTTCCACGCCAAAGCTCGACCCAAGAGTCTAAAAACAATAGGGCAACAGGGTGGTCCAACAACCGACTGGAAGGCCTGGCCCAAGAAGAGCAACGCCCGCTCGTCAGCTGCTTTGGCCCACCTATCCGACCGGAGCGCTCGATTCAGGCGCCAGCCGCCTCCGGACGGCCTCTCCGATCGAAAGGCCTGCCCCGAGCCCACCTTCCGACTCCGACCCTGGGTCTCTCCGACCGGGGTATGTAAGAACCCTGCTCACCGCTCTTCTCCGACCGGCGCAACCGAAGCCGACTAGGGCTATCCGACCGGGGACACCCGCTCAGAAGGGACCAGGGACGAATGAAGAAAGCAGCACGTCAGTCAAATCACGATATAGGGACCATACCCTATACACCTGCGGGAACAGTGTTCCACAACCACCCTGACACAAACAGTATTATAGGCGCCGACATTTATCCCTACAATGTTGTAGGCACCGGGATTCACCACAACCGGTGAACGTGGTGAGACTCCTTGCATGCCTCTAGGCAAGCAGTATTTTGCAGGTACTAATGTCAACCCTTCCTGAAGAAGACAACGTAACCTCCTGCGTGCACCTGACATTCTACAGTGACATCAACAGTGTTGTGGGCACCTATCATTATCCAATCCTCATCAGCATGTGCAACAAGGCTTAAAAGCATCCGTGCCCTCTCCCTCTCGCCTGTAAAGCCATCCCCTTCATCTATAAAAGGGGGTGCACTCCCTCCAAAAGGAGGACAGACCGATCGATTCAAGCTCAGTTCCTTTAGATTCATTAGTCCAATAGCTCATAACCACAGAACCGCCAGGTTCGGACCTCAAGCACACGCTTGAACGCTTAGCTCATAGCGAAGTTCCCGTCACTCTCAGCCCTTCTGACCGGAGCTAACCGGGCCTCTGGTACCCCCCATCTTTCTCCTTCCCATTTGTAACCCCACTGCAGACTTTGAGCACCTAGGCTCAGGAATAAAGTCACCGACCGACCCAAACTAGACATAGGGCACGTTGCCTGAACCAGAATAAATCTTGTGTCATTGAGTGCTAGGCCACTTCCGATCACAATGTACAGCAAAACTACAAATATTCACTAGTTGGTCACTTTCTGTACCGACAGTTGGTGCCGTCCGTGGGGAAGACGCTGTACGTTCAACACTTTTTAGTCATCGGATGGCCCATTTTTTCGCCACCCCCCGCCGTGGCGGGCTCGGGCGATACGACCCGCTTTGGCTCGCTGGAATCTCCCGTACCCTCGCCTGCAGGGATACGGGTTCCACCCATTTTTTGAGCCATCCCAGGCCTTCCTCTTCAAAAGCCTAGACTTCATCACCGACCGGCTCGGCATACTCCACCTCCGCGAGGAGACTCATGACCCGGCACCTGTCGGAGAGACGTCCTCCATCGACTTTGGGACGCGCAACTTCGACGGCGCGGCATCTGCGCTTCATTCCGAGCAAACTCTCTGCTCAAACCCTACTGTGAGTACTATACATGCTGTTATTCACTTACTACGTTCTATCTTCTGCCAAATACCCAAAGGGTTGCCGTTGTCCCCGTCGCTGCCACCATACGACCGGTTCCCCTACGGCCTCGTGTCTCCTGCGGACGCGTGCGCCCGAGGGCTCCAAAAGATTATGGTGCCGCTCCCTCTCACGTCTAAGTTCGTGGGGATGGCTAGCTATGCTCCCACCTATTTCCTCGACATCATGGATGATGATGCCGGGAGTGACAGCTCCAGCATCGGCGACATGGCACCTAGCCACCGTCTGTCCCGTGAGTGCGCTATGGCAGATGCTCCGGAGCAGCCGCCAGGGATAACGGGGTCCTCACGGACTGACGCCCCTTCGGGCCCTCATGCGGAGACCCCTAAGCTCACACGTGAGCATGGGCAGGATCTACGACGACAGTGGCCGCATCAGCCACCGACTGCACCAGCGCGCTTAGCGCACCACGCTGTACCCCATGCGCATAGACCGATGAATGGCGCTTGGGGTCATGCCTGTCAGGTCCAGCGCAACACCCTGGTTAGGGGGGACCGATCCCCCACAGTTCGCTCAGGCCAGTTAGAACATTGCCGCCACGGCAATGCTCCTACGCGGCCTGTCCGAGCCGAACGACCATCACGAACGGGCGATCCCCCAGAACCTCCGGGCACTGCTGGAGACCGTCGTCGTTCAACAAGCGTAGTGCTCCGTATCATGATGCCGACTCTCGACCTCGCTCCCCGTTTGGGGAACAGGGACGCAGCAGATGGGGCACTACACCCTATCACCGCAACAACCGTTGAGCGCGGCACATGAGGCCACAACGGCACCTCATCTTGACCTGATGATTGCTTAGCACCAACCGCCTATCTACGCGTGGCTCGGACCAAACCGAGGCACATGCAGCAGCAACCGGAGTCCTAGCACTGACGGCCCAGGACTACCAACCTTTGCCCAACTCCCCCAGTAAGCGCCGTTCTCACCGCGCTTCAACGGAGGCCATGGCAAAGGTAAGGCCAAGCGCTAGGATCAAGACGAGGACCCCTCCACGCAGAGGGGAAAAAAGAACAGAAAGAATCGCCACCGACCGGCCAACTCTGTGTTGGTCGCCGCGGCGGATCACGCGGGCACTCAGCCCCAACAAGACCCTCTGGGCCACTTTCACGAGCTCATGGAGAGCCCATGCACCAACCACAACTATCCCATCAACCATCTCTACAAGGACTGCCAGCTCCTCAAGCGCCTGCTGAGGTAGACTGGCAGGCCAAGGAAAGAAAGGGGTGTAGCGGGCAAGGATCCAGACGACTGAAGGATGAAGTGATCTGACCGGACGCCTACCGACTGAAGGATAACAACGACGACGCTCTCTTCGAGCACCCTAGAATAGCTATGTTGTTTTGTTCTTTCCCTAAAGTTTCAGTCTTACCATTATTTACTTAGCGTACGCTCCTGTAAGAGCACCCCGACCCAAACACTTTTCGGCTTGGGGCGCTCGGGGGCTCCACTACGAGGCTCTACTACCCCTCTGTTTTGTTTTTACTTTGAGTACTCTTTTACTTTCATATGGAGAAAACTCCTTCCTACCCGAACAGAAGGGCAGTTCGTTCTTTTGATTTGCCTCACGTAGCTTTGTTTTAAAACATTCCGACTGATCGCACCCCGCCTTTTCCTATGGTTACGAGCAGCCGAGCCTCGCGGGCCATGCCCTGGGCTCACAAGGTTGCAGCCTACGGGACAAACGGACAGGTACGAGAGGGAAAGAAATAAAAAACAAAATTATGCTAAGGGAAAACTAAGGAACGAAAGGGAAAGCTTCCCCGAACGGAGCAACTCCATCACAAAAATAAAAACCGATTGTAGTCATTAAAACACACACGAATGTTTTACACAGGGGCTCCCCCATGAACTTAAACTTTTTACGTTTACTAACTACTTATATTCTGCAAGCTATTAAACTGGCATGGCGGCATCTGCTGACGACGCGACTGACGAAGGCGTAGGCTGCTCACTCCGCGGTGGCACAATGTTCGGCTCGATTGAGGTCGAGGCGACATTCCCCCCAAACTAGGCTTCGGGCTATCCACAGGCTCAGAAGCGTCCTCTCCACGCATGCTTCGGGCCATGTCTTCATGGCGAACGTCCATCACCCACTCGGCGGAGACTTGCTCTGACACTGACCGCGCATGCGGCAGCAAGCTCTCCCCAATTGATTGGATGTCCTCCATGCTCAGACCTTCAGCATACCCACTGCAGATAGCGGCAAAGTCTAGGTTCAGGTGGTGCGTCGCCACCGAGGTCAGCACCCCCGACGCTCCATAGAACAGCCTGCTCCTGACAAGGTCTCAGACCGCATCTGAAACCTCCACCAGCTGGTCCACGGGCACGCTGGTATTTGGCTCCGACCCGAAGACTTCCGAGACGACGAGCTGGGCAACGTTGCAGATCTGGTCAAGATCCCCTTTGAGAGAACGTCGCTCTTCACGGGACTTGGCCAGCTCCTTGGCATTCTAGCTAAAGCACGCCTTGGTCATCTCCAGGTCTCACTCCAGCGCATTCACCTTTTCACCCAGCTCTGGGAGAAGGGCGACAAGCTCAGAAACAGGCTAAGGGAAAAATCAACACGATGAGAAAACAAAAAAGGTATGCTCCGATGTGAGAGCCCTCAAGGGTGGAGAGGTCCTCTGCCTGCCGAGCCACCTGCTCACGCAGCCGGGCACTCGCATCCTCGGTCCCCATCACCCGGCCCCGGAGCACGAGCACCTCCTGATCCACCTCCGACCGGGCCCTCTGCTTCGCCTCCAGGGCCTTCTGCGCCAACCCCAGGGCGTCCCGCTCCGGCTCAAGGGCCACCAAGGCCTCTTGAAGCACTACCTCGGTGTTCGCCAGGGACGCCCGTAGCCCTGCCTCAGTCTCCTCCTAGCGGACCTTCGCCGCCTCAAGCCCTTGCTCGGCAGCAGTTGCCCGCTCCACTGCACGCTGCCCCTCCGCCCGCACCGCGGCTGCCTCGGCCACCTGGACCTAGGACTCGTGGCAAGCGGACTCCACTCGACGCTCAAGCTCGGCCATTCGGGCATGTTCCGTCCGGAGGAAGTAAGACTTGCGGGACGACATCTTCCTTATTTCATGTGAAAAACAAGAATGCTAAAAACAACCGATGAAAGATACAAAGGGCAAGGACAAGTACCAGAAACTCACCTCCGCGGCGAGCTGCAGGTTGACCTCAACCAACTATCAAGCTAACTAAGCCTGCTTCTAGGCGTTCTCAAGCTCAGCGGACAGCTTGGTGAGTTCAGACACCGTGGCATGCCCTTGCCCCCCAAAGATATCCTAGAGCCGACACTCCCAAGAATCCCGGATGATGAACCACGCCTTTGCTGGGTCCTTAGGGTAGGGCCACTCTAGGTCACCCTCCGGCGGCCCAACGGAGGGCCCAGCCTCTGGCTGAACCACCACCAGCTCCCGCGACAACACCGGTGGGTCCACCACGACTTCCGCCTTGTCGTCAGATGGGATCTCCACCACATCGTTTGCGCCGACCGCCGTCGGGCATCCCAACTCCATCCCAGCCTCACTTCCCTCCAGCGCCTTCGGCTTTGACGGCAAGGATGAGCCGTGCAACCCTCCACCCGGTGAGATAGGGAGCTCGCCCTCCCTCGTCTCTTCCACCGCAACCAACAGAGGAGGGACCGCGAGAGTTACCTCTGACGCTGCCCCCGCCATCGGCGCTGGGATCGCCGCCAACACCGACGTTGCCGCTACTGCCATATCAATAGCCGACCCGGGGGGCACCACCCCCGGGAGGGAAGGCTTTGCCGCTGCCACCCTACTGCCCCCTCGCTCGCTGCAACACGCTGCAGGATAGGCTTCGAAGTCTCCTGCACTGGAGTTGGGGTGATGCTCAGCCCTGGCATCCCCAAGCCGCTGACGGAAGGTACGGGTAAGTCACACTCCAACAAAAACTCACCCAGCAAAGGACCGAAAGGAAACGGAGAAAGACGTACCGGGAGGCGAGCGGCACAACTCTGAAGGCAAATCCCAACGTCGACGGGCCTGTACGACGAGGACCGCTCCCAGACTGTGACCCGTGCTCCCTTACTTCAGCCGGGGGCAGAATCATTCCTACCGGCTCCTGCCCGAGCTGTGGGTCACCACGACCCCTGGCTCAGGACTCCCCAACCGGAGCAACTGGTGGAACATCCACCGATTGCAAGTCACGCAGAGCACGAGCACTGGTCTGCTCCTCAGACCGACTGGCTTGCTCGACTGCGTCTGCGGCGGGTAGGGCCATCCCTGGCTGCAAGTCGCGCACCGTCACCAACCCCGGCGACGAACGGGTGCCAGTCCACTCCTCGGACCACCCACCTTGTTTCGCCATGTCCACAACAGGCAAGGACGGAACCAGTGAAGCTGTGGAGGCGCGCGGTGACCATGTCCACTTTGCCTCCTGCTCGCCAACAACGTCCACACTCGCTGCGCGCTTCCTTGATGCGGGAATCGCCGCACGCCGCGCGGCCCCTGTTCGTCACTAGCAGATGTCGTTGCAGGGCTGCGACGCTCCACCAAGGTCACAACGACCTCTTGACTCTGCTCCTCATCAAAGAAGACCATGTCATCCACATCCGTAGGATCGTCTGATGCGAGTTCTGACTCGATGTCGCTCCTATGTTCCCTCGCCCTCACGCGCCGGGCGACCTCCTTCTTCATCTCTTCCTTTCGCTGAACCTCCTTGGTTCTCTTCTTCTATCGGGCATCTGTCGCCTCCTTCTGGGCGTCTGCCGAGCCCTGCCCTCCAGTCCCTTAGGAAGGTGCAGCCAAGACTTGTACCTTTCAAGCTCCTACGGAATGGATGGCCCAGGATCAAGAAACAAGAAAAGCAGAAGAAGAAACACGAACAAAAATAAGGGGTCATACCAGGTTGGACACGACCGAGGCATTGAACGGTATGGGTTTCCCCACAACCGTATCCCTGGGCCTCAGTTGCAGCACTCGGCCAAGGTGACTCTAGACCTCGTCGTCTGGCAGGTCCTCCGGCGACGCACGGTTCGGATCTGATCGGCCACCGTACATCCACATCGGTCGCGTCCTCTCCACCAACGGAGCAACCCGGTGGCGAAAGAGGGTGTGGAACACCCGCACCCCATCAAGGCCGCTCCTTACGAGCTTCTGCAGCTCCTCCTCGATGACCTCCACCTTGTGCCTCTCCGGGCGAGCGCAACCTCACGACGAACTTTTCTGCTTCTTCGGCCTCCCACCGGTGAACGCCGGAAACGGCGCCTCCGCTGGATTCCTGATGTAAAACCACTCCCCATGCCACCCCCGGTTGGAGTCATAGGGGGAGTACGTGGGGTACGAATCTCCCACGCTCGGCTTCCTCTATAGGGTGAAACCTCCCACCGGCGTGGTCTCGGGCGAACTCCCCGCCGTCAGGGTCCTCCTAGAGAACAGCCGCTGGAAGAAATCCAAGTGTGGCTCCATCCCAAGGAAAGCCTCGCAGACGGTGACAAAGACAGCGATGTGCAGCACCCCCATCGGATTAAGGTGCTGTAGCTCTAGACCCCACTCGTTGAGGAGCCCGCGCAGGAACCAGTGTGTGGGGTATCCTAATCCGAACTCATGGAAGGTAAGGAAAGAAACCACCTCGTTGGGACGAGGTTGCGGGAACTCCTCCCCTCCATGGACTCTCCAGTGTGTCACCTCCTACGGTGACAGAAACCCCTTCTTGACGAAGGCCTCCAGCACCGACTTCCTCATGTTGGACGACCTCTAGTCCAACATTTTTGCTCCGGATCGCAAAAGGATCGGTGAGTTTCTTCTCTCCTCCCTCGCTCTCTCCTCTTTCTTTCCTAGAAACCACCGTGGCTCTCAGGAACGCTCACGGCAAGAAGGAGAAGGGAAGGCAGCGGCAGAGGAGGAACAGGCGAAAGAATGGAACGAAAGCCCTCTCCCTGCTCCTACTTAAAGAAAAGGGAATGGCGGTTAAGGAAGGACACGCCGATCGGGGAAGGCAGAACAGTAGAGCGAGAATTTCTCTCTCTTTTCCATTTAATACAGATGAGATGTGCCCTGAACCAATGAGACGTGCCCTGCTCGATGGAACGGCTCCTGATCAGATGAGACGTGGCATGGCCATGGCCCACCACTACCGCATGATCAACCACTACCACACGACGGGCACAGGAACCGAAGCGCCACCGCACGCGGACGGCTCCCCGCTTACCCAGGACGGACCTGGGGAGACCAAAAATGAAATCTCCACCGGGAGACCAACCGGCCCCCTGAGTCGATCGAATCGCTCAGTATCCACCCCGAGACATAGGTAGGAAGCGAAGGGACGCCCCATGTAGGCCATGCCAACTCTGTCACGAACGACGAGCATGGGTCCTGGTCGAACATTTCTGACTGAAGCTCTCCGAGCCTCATCACTCCAGTCGTCAAGGTAAAACACTATCAAACCCCCTCTATTTTATTATAAATCATTTCATACATCCATATGCGCATTCATTCCATACGTCCGCACCTCCCGGATGATTCAGGCCCTGAACCGCCCAGGGGCTCGGGAACTAAGCATCGCGCGTGTAGCAAAATGCATCAGAACGCTCCGTGTTGCGTCATGAAGCGGCGGTTGCCTCATTCGACATGAGCAACCAACAGAGCTAGGGGAGAAAACCGTAGATGAGCACCATGCGGCCCTCGCTTGGTCTAGTAGACCAGGTCATCTCAACCTTCTCGTTCGATCCTGAACCTCTCGCTAAGCCCATAGAATCTCCATCGAGGGGAGGCCGTTAGGCCACTCGGGTCGGTCTCCGGAATGACCTAGGCATCTACCGGGTTGCAGGTAAAGGAGTAGTGGAATGTCACAAGAGGGCTATGCTGACCCTGTCACGAACGACGGACCCGGATTACACTCGATCACACCCATTAGCGAACTCACCGAGCTAGTCTTTGAGCCCGAGCGATCGAGACAAGCGACGAAACTCAGCCCCTCCGGTTGCGAGGAACCAAGGATGGGGTAATGCACACAACTCACATCGACCCCCATGAAGGCCTGACAGGGCTCGGGGGCTCAAGACAAACGCCAAGGACAGCGACCTCAAACTCGCCAGATCCACAACCCCGACTCGCCTGGTCCCGTGACGCGCACCGACGCCAGGATCCGCGAGCATCGCCTCGTCCGATCTTTAACCAACTAACTATGCTTCGGCTTCAAATGGCTTCACTTCCGACTGCGCTCCAATAATCCTAGGACCGCGACTCCGAACTCGCGTAACGGCTTCACTTCCGACTGCGCTCCAATAATCCTGGGACCGTGACTCTGAACTCGCGTAACGGCTTCACTTCCGACTGCGCTCCAATAATCCTAGGACCGTGACTCCGAACTCACGTAACGGCTTCACTTCCGACTGCGCTCCAATAATCCTGGGACCGCGACTCTGAACTCACATAACACTCACCTCATCAGGATCCACGAGCTCCGGCTCAACCGATTCCTCAACTAACTAAACTAACTCTCTCGATCCACGGCGCGCACCGACGCCTAGGTCCGCTCGCGACTCCACCTCACCCGATCCCACGACGCGCATCGATGCCAAAGATCAGCGAGCTCTGTCGCATCTGAACTAAACTGTCTCCATCCACGGCGCGCATCGACGCCGGGATCAGTAAGTTCTATCTCAATCCAATCCCCATGCCTAAACACCTCAGCTGCACAACGACGCCTAGGTTGAACAAAAATCCATCTCAGGCTAAAACATGAACACACACCCGCTAAAAACAACACCCCCCCAGACGGTCCTGCCCAAACCGCCCGGGGGCTCGGGGGCTACACCCACGGGTGCGCTCGCGCGCACCCGCTGGCAAGACAAAAATCCCCCGGACGATTCTGCCCGAATCGCCTAGGGGCTCGGGGGCTCCTGTCGGGTTCATAAACCCGGCGTCCCTCGGGGACCGGCTTCCACGCCAAAGCTTGACCCAAGAGTCTAAACACAATAGGGCAAAAGGGCGGTCCAGCAACGACCGGAAGGCCTGGCCCAAGAAGAGCAACGCCCGCTTGTCAGCTGCTTCGGCCCACCTATCCGACCGGAGCGCTTGATTCAGGCGCCAGCCGCCTCCGGACAGCCTCTCCGATCGGAAGGCCTACCCGAGCCCACCTTCCGACTCTGACCCCGCGTCTCTCCGACCGGGGTATGTAAGAACCCTGCTCGCCGCTCTTCTCCGATAGGCGCAACCGAAGCCGACTGAGGCCATCCGACCGGGGACACTCGCTCGGAAGGGACCAGGGACGAATGAAGAAAGCAGCACGCAAATCAAACCACGGTATAGGCACCATACCATGTACACCTGCGGGAACAGTGTTCCACAACCACCCTGACAGAAACAGTATTGTAGGCGCTGACATTTATCCCTACAGTGTTGTAGGCGTCGGGATTCACCATACCCGGTGAACATGGTGAGACTCCTCGCACGCCTCTGGGCAAGCAGTATTTTGTAGGTACCAACATCAACCCTTCCTGAAGAAGACAACGCAACCTCCCACGTGCACCTGACATTCTACAGTGACATCAACAGTGTTGTGGGCGCCTACCATTATCCAATCCTCGGCAGCATGGGCAACAAGGCTTAAAAGCATCCGTGCCCTCTCCCTCTCGCCTGTAAAGCCATCCCCTTCATCTATAAAAGGGGATGCACTCCCTCCAAAAGGAGGACGGACCGATCGATTCAAGCTCAGTTCCTTTAGATTTATTAGTCCAATAGCTCACAACCACAGAACCGCCAGGTTCAGACCTCAAGCACACGCTTGAACGCTTAGCTCATAGCGGAGTTCCCGTCGCTCTCGGCCCTTCCGACCAGAGCCGACGGGAACCCCCCATCTTTCTCCTTCCTGTTTGTAACCTCACTACAGACTTCGAGCACTTGGGCTCAGGAATAAAGTCACCGACCGACCCAAACTGGACATAGGGCACGTTGCTTGAATCAGTATAAATCCTGTGTCATTGAGTGCTAGGCCACCTCCGATCACGACGTACAGCAAAACTACAAATATTCACTAGTTGGTCACTTTCTGTACTGACAATGTTTGTCTCTCACTTTTAGACATAGCAAACCTTGCAGGTGGCAAGTAGAACTGCCTGAAGGTTTTTCTTGTGGGTGGAGGTCCTCTCTAATGTTCATCTCTTTGAGGTCTTGACGAGCTTGTAAATTATCTTTTGACTTTCCATCTAAACCAGATAGTGTACCATAACAATTTTCAAACACATTCTTCTCTATATGCATCACATCAAGATTGTATCGAAGAATATTATCATCCCAGTAAGGCAATGTGAAAAGACTACTTAATGCCTTATAAGTTTTTGATTGGACGGTCATAATAAGTTTGAAGCTCTATTCCAAGCTCCACTGTTCCATCAAATGAATTCCCATCCAAACGAAAAGGATGGTCAAGAGGAAGAAATCGACGATGAACCATAAAACAAGCTTTGCGACCATGCTTCAGACGTTTGGTCCATGCATTTTCACCACAAGGTGGACATGCAAAATTTCCATGAACCATATGACAAGCAAGCATTCCCAAGCCTGGTAGGTCACTAATGGTCATTAGCACTGCTGCTCTCAAATCAAAAGTTTCGTTTCTTGATGCATCATATGTTGGCATACCATTTTGAAATAAATCTTTTAGGTCCTCCAAAAAGTGGTTTAAGGAACACATGAATTTTGTCCCCAGGACTAATAGAACCATGAATTATTAAAGACAACATTAGATAATGCTCTTTCATGCAAAACCATGGAGGTAAGTTATATATTACCAAAACAACTGGCCAACAACTATATCTAGAACTCAACATCACATATGGATTAAACCCATCGGTAGCTAAGCCAAATTGAATATTCCGTGGATCTGACTTAATTTGTGGAAACTTTTCATCAAAGTCCGTCCATGCTCGGGAGTCAGCTGGATGTCGTAGTGCACCATCCTTGATGCGCTCTTCATCATGCCATCTTAGGAGAGGTGCTGTTTCTTTGCACATAAACAGTCTTTTTAGCCTGTCTTTAATAGGAAAGTATCTTAATACTTTACAAGGCGTTGCTTTCCTTCTTTGCTTCTTTGTTAGTTTGGTTTCCGGTTCCATACCTTTCCACCTAGAAGCCTTGCACTTTGAGCAAAAATCATCATTTTCCTTGTCTTTCCAAAATAGTTCACAATCATTTGGGCACGCATGAATGCTTTCATAGCCCAAGTTAAATTTGGAAATAATTTTCTTAGCCTCATAAAAAATTTTGGGCAGTTCCTTTCCATTTGGAATAGCCTTATGCAAAATACCAAGTAGATCACCTAATGATTTATCTGACCATTTGTTCATGGATTTTACATTGAACAAAAGCACAAGTAAACTTAGCAGCGTTAATTCACATCCTATTCATAAAGGCTTTTTTGAATCTTCAACCAATTTATAGAACTCTTCTGCTTCTAAATTTGGCCCGCTGACAGGTGGATTCGGAAGATTTGCGGTATCTATCATAGGTATGTCATCATACATGTGATAAAATGCACCATGAAGCAGCTGACTCATGTTATCATGTCTTTCTTCATTCTGAGATTGTGGTTGTTCATCAACGGTGTGCTATACTGAAGGGTCTCTATGAAAATCCCAATCTTCATAATTCTCAAGTATCCCATTGCAGACCAAATGTTCATATATTTCATCCCTGGATAGGAGACTAGTATGCACGTATGTATGACATGGACAATAAATCTTGGTATCTTCGGCCTTATCTTCAAATGCAAATTCAACAAATCCTTCTACACCAGCTATGTATCGAGTAGAATCTTTAGGATAGCCCAAAAGAAGCTTGATGATTTTTAAATCCATTGTGAAATTATAAAAAGCTATTGTTGTATAAATAAATAGAGGCTGTAAGTTCATTGCTAAGAATCGCATATAGCAACTTGAGCATTACAAACACTGGTCATATGCTGTGACAGAATTTTAACAGTAATACTTCAATAAAGAGCTAGCAGGACACAATAGTCAAGTCAGTGAGGGCAAGCATGACCCTTGATTTCGATTTAATTAATTGAATGGAGTACTCGCAGCTCATGATTCGAGGTCAAATTGCACGATCTCAACGACAAAGAGGGTGTGGTTTGCAGGTTGATTGGCTTAAGCAATTGGAGACTTGAAAACATATGTACCGGCCTGCTGCTCAGCGCTGGCAGTCGCTATCTCGCTGGTGGCCGCGTCCGCCGCTGCTGCCGTTGTGGTGTCGCACAACTTGCACGGAGCCACCAAGAACACGGAGAGGATGGGGCGACGCGGCACCGACAAGATCACGAGGGCGGACGGGGTACCACACCACAGCACCACGCAGAGCGGCGGCGGCCATTGTGGTTAGGCTGGGGGCGGCGGGCAGGGTACCACACCAAGGCACCACGCAGAGCGGCGGCGGCTATTGTGGTTTAGGCTGTAGACCCTGGGAAACCACGAAGAGGGTTTTGTCCTGCTCACATATGTTCTTAAATAAAAGAATTAGTGAATCCAAGTTGGACGAAACAGAGTCCAGCTCATTTGGTCAGCGTGGATAGGAGGCATGTAAGAGGTCAGCTCTGTTCGATTCTCGTTGAAATTAGGCTTTTATTTTGTTGTTGTACGCCAGTACCTAGTGATATAAAATTTAATAAAAAAACTTACGCGGTAGCTGGTGGAGGGAAATAGAAAATAAAAGAATAACATTATATGGTGGGGGAACTAATAAAAAGTAATAGAGCACACGGTGAGCGTACCGTTAGAACACTTGAGATACGGATAACCTGCTTCAACATTTCACATGCGTTGCCGGCAACACATAAATTAAACGTAGGTGGGTATCCGTTGTTAAATGGGGGTTTGCCTAGTAGTGGGAGCGCCATAACCCTGACGCGATTCCCCCAACTTGAGACAGGCAGACAGCGATCGATCTGCCATCGCGTTCCCCCGGCCGTGGCAGCTTCTGCTCCTGTGCACCGACTGCGGAGTCGGCTCACAGCGACGTCGTCGCCGTTTCTCGCGGTAACAGTAACCTGCAACCTCGCCGCGATTCGATCTTTTCTTTGTTTCAACGCCCCCAAGAGCTGTGCCTTTCACGCGGGGAAAACACCCCGCCGGTCCCCGGGTGTTCGACCGACCGACGTGTGACGCCCAATCGGCCACGCCGGGAGGAACGAAACGCGGCTCCCGGATAGCCGGATCGGTGGTGGACGAGCCCATCAGCTTCGCTCTCGCTCCACGTACCTCTCCGACGTTTACGCGACGATGCCGCCCGCGCGCGCGGTTCGGTTCGTGTCGTGAGGACCCGCGGCGCGGGCGCCACCACACATGCGCGCCCGGCGTCACGTCGCGCGACGGCGACGGATGCCAAGGACAAGGAGCCCGTCAGAAAGACAACCTTGCAATATTGATGATGGTCAGCCTGATGGAGATCGGACCGCAGGGGCGGATTTGGGCCTAGGGCCACTAGGGCCACGGCCCTAGGCGTGGGCCAAATCTCCCTTTATAGCCTCTTAATTTTCCCATGGCCCAGGTTGCTATTCCCATGAAATGCTCTAGTCTTGGCCCATCAACACATCAGCGAAGGCCTGCGTTTGAAGCTCAGCAGCTGCCTGCCGGCCTGCTTACGGCTTGCGGCCCACTGACACAACCAGGAAGGAATCGCATAGTGGCCCACTGGCCCTAGACGTGCAAATTGGCCAGCTCCGCCACTGTTAACCTTTTTTTTCTTTTTTGCCCCTTCTGAATTTTCCCCATCTTTCTTTATATATATACAGGGGGATCGGAGAAGGAAAAAAAGGCTGGCACGATAGACACAGGCCCATGCTACTACTGCTCCTGAAAAGATATGCATTCAGGTTTGTATGATCCGAGGCTCCCGTCATGTCAACGTCTGGACACAGTGGAACATTACATGCGTGTGACAAACAAACCCAAGCGTCCGGGGTCAGCTCACGCACGCACATGGACCATCCATGGAGACACAGACAGGTGCTGTGGTTGGTTGGGCTACACCCATCTCAACAGCAGCAGCTAGCTTCCCTGTTCGAATACATCATGCCCAATGCCCATGCCATCAATCAATCAAAGCCGAGATGCATGCATGGTTTGATGCTAATGCAATGCGGCCTTAACTGTTAAGCCTACCGCTAGCTTGTGAAGTACTACTCCTAACTAGTTATATTAGCAAGAGTAGAGAGGCCCAAAACGTACCTGTCTGTCAGTTGTTGGCTTGTTGCACCCGTGCATTATTGGTCGGCCATGTTCTCCGAAGAGGAAACTATCTAGCAGCCTGTGTTGTGTTGTGTTGCAGCTATGGCGTCGCTCTCATGCAACGAAAATTTTTCCTAGAACTGGACATATCCTGCACTGTGCAGGAGCCCGAACTGACGACTCACGATGGCAAAGTCTTATTGAATTGAATTGAATTAATGTATACGAGTACTAGTACAGTACTGGTCGTCCACTTGGCTAGGAGTTTTTTTTCGGAAATAAAGAAAAACAGCCTCTCTGGACCATAACAGAATAAGGTGCATGCGTGGCGACGTACCTGTACCTGTACGGCATCCAGTACTCCCTCCGTCAAGAAAAAAACGTGTCCAGATTCAAAGCTAGAATTGCGTTTTTTTCTAGACGGGGGAGTACTTGTAATAAAACCCGGTTCAGATGTCCATTCCGTTTTTCTCTTGAACCAAGCATTACCTATATTCGATATATTATTCTGGAGTTCAATAAAACATATACATATATCTACCTAAAAATAATTATATGTAATTTTTTATTTATACATAACTTTAGGGCCCGTTCGGTTAGGTTCAATTCTGACTAGAACGGTTCCCGGTGATACTTGGCTGTATAAAATACAGCAGCGTTCCTAGCCGGACCCGTTCCAGGACTCGATTCCGTGTGAACCAAACATATCCTTAGTCAAAATATGATTCTAAAAGTATATAGAGTTAAATGAAGTTAGCGAATGGTTCAACAAGCTTATGAAATTGTATACCAGATAAAATGTTACTTGAGTTTTAGACGATACAACTATGACCGGTAGTCCGGTATTGACCAGTGTTGATTAGTGTCAGCCGGTTTCAATACCGGTATGGTACGAAGGCATTTCGGCACTACGAGATATGCCGACCATTCCGGCTGGTGCCGGAACGGAATTCTTAAGCTTCCACCCGTCTGTAATCCACATTCGCTGCGCTTAAACCTTGCCCATGTTGCGACCATCAATTGTAGAATGCAGCTGGTTTTTATGTCAGATCTTGGGTTCCTGCTGATCTATCTATCTGGGGCACGTACGTACGGACAAGTGGAGAATGGGCATTGAAGGCCACCTTCTACTTGTACTACTTCACAAATCATAATTTGTTTGAATATTAGACAGGTAGTAAACAGTAACTATTATGATTCTAGAACAATAATCTAAAGGAAACGAACAGTCTGTCTCTTACTTCAATTCAGCATCAGTGGTCCTGCTACTGCTAGCAACAATGCACATGGCACAGTGTCTGATCCGATCCAATCAGCACGCAATGCAGGAGGGAAGGACAAAGACGTGTGTGTGTGTATATATATACAGAGAGAGAGAGAGAGAGAGAGAGAGAGAGAGAGAGAGAGAGAGGAAATTGTAGTATAGTATACGTACAAACGCAAGGTAGGTGCAATTTCAATACATACCATGAATATATTTCATGACACATTGACACTGCAACATAAGAATGTAGCTACATTTGGTACTACCAGAAAACAAAGGAGCCTGGCCCATGTATGTACTACTTGCCCGTTTGCTCCTTTTGTGTGTGTGTGTGTGTGTTCTGCCATGCATGGCATGCTACGACGCGCAGATGCAGTGCTATGCTTTACTTCAGGACCACGTTTAAATGATGCTCAGAGTGGTTTCTGAGCGTCGTCTCACTCACCATAAAAAAGGAGAGGCAGGCAGTCAGGGCGGGGACGTCATGGGCTCAGTGAGTCTGCCTAACTTCATGCTGCTGCTGGCGCTCTAGACAGTAGCATGCACGGCTTTCCTACCACTTGTGGATCCCCGCCGAGGAATTGAATTGCGCTGCGCCGTGGTACTGAACCGCTGAAGCCAAGGACGACGATCGCGCAAATTTCAGATCTGTTCTCGTTCGTACCCTGCCGTTCCCATAAATTTTGCTTCCTGTAGCTTTTCCGGAACATCTCTCTCGTCACGAGGTCAGCAAATGCATGTCAAAGTGCATGGCAACCGAGTCCAGGCAACGACTTGACTCGCGCGCGCCTCGGCCGGTCGCGCTGGCCGGCCGGCCGGTTCCCCGTGCACCCGAACAGCCCGCCCAGCACATAACTTGGCCGCGACGTACTACGAACAGACGATGCCGATCTGCACGCTACGGCATGCGCGAGTGCGTGCGTACCGCGACCTCGCTCGCTCACGGCATCGATCAGTTCCGGCCGTGCGCCAGCGCCTAATAACTCGCGGTGGTTCGCGGCGGCATCCACATGCCTGTCCCGGCGAGCGAGCCTCCGGCCTCCGCATGTGCATCTGCTGCCGTACGTGCCGTGCCGACGCTTCTTCGTATGCGTCCACGACCAACCAACAATGCAACCCGATGGGCCCAGCCAGCGCGCGTGGTAGCTTGTGGCAGAACAGAGTTATGATAATTCACACGCACTTATCATTGCCTTAAAAACTTCTGACCATTATGCATGGGACTCACACAACTTCGGTAGTCTGTCGGGTGTCCTCGGGATCCCGAATCATCCACTTTTCACATCCGATCAGGATCATTACAGAAGACATTGCAGTATTACAACAGTTGATACAAATATATTACATCAAAGTTGTAACATCCTGGCCCAGGGCTTAACAGGATTAATAGGATACTCATACCAATAAGTTGCAACTTCTTTTCCGGAAGCCCATCTGCAAATAACTCCGAGGTTAAGCGTGCTTGGCCTAGAGCGATAGGTGACCGACCGGGAAGTTCTTCCCGGGTGCGCACGAGTGAGGACAAAGTGCGCAGAAAAGACCTGTGTTGGTCTGTGAGGGCAATCTATATCCTAGAGAAGCTGCCAGATGTAAGCGGGCCCGGCCTCGGAGGCGGGACGTTACAGAATGGTATCAAAGCCGACTCTCGCGGTTTCACGGGCGCGTGTGTCGTAGTTGCGCAGGCATGGTGCTCATGGCTGGTGTGGATCCAGCGTGGTCACACAGCATGGCACATGCGCTGGCTCTGGACACACGGACGTGGCCAAGAGAGGACGCTCCTGGCTTGGGATTGATCGACGAGGACGTCGATCTCTTAAGGGGGTGAGGATGTAACATTCTGGCCCAGGGCTTAACAAGATTAATAGGATACTCATACCAATAAGTTGCAACTTCTTTTCCGGAAGCCCATCTGCAAATAACTCCGAGGTTAAGCGTGCTTGGCCTGGAGCGATGGGTGACCGACCGGGAAGTTCTTCCCGGGTGCGCACGAGTGAGGACAAAGTGCGCAGAAAAGACCTGTGTTGGTCTGTGAGGGCAGTCTATATCCTAGAGAAGCTGCCAGATGTAAGCGGGCCCGGCCTCGGAGGCGGGACGTTACAAAAGTTAAAGAGCGAAAGTATTACAAACCATTTATTTAAGTTTTACAAACCATAAGTTTTTGCCTTCTCAAACGAAGTAGGGTAGCATGACTAATACAACTTTATTCATTACATGAAGGTATTATCCTGCCCAAGGATGAGAGTACAACACATCTACTGCTGGCTATCATCTTCCAGAACTGACATACAATAGGGACAAAAGCCTACATGCTGTTGGGGTTCACCTGCAACAGGGGTTAACAAACTCTGAGTACTGAATTATACTCCGTAAGATTTACCCCGCGAAAATAAAAGACTCCAAGGATATGCAGGCTTACAGGGTACAAGGAGGGTTTAGTAAGAATCAAGAATTGCTTTTGCATAAAAGCTTACTAAAGATTTATCCTTACTTTCAATGTTTTAGCTCAAGTTAAGTCATTATAAGTCTCATGTTTGCACCTGATCTAAGTCAATCAATTCTTTAACCAACACTTCTCATGATCATAAGTACCATTGTTTCATTAGTTAACTACGATGATGGT
Organism: Miscanthus floridulus; assembly: GCF_019320115.1. NCBI lineage: Eukaryota > Viridiplantae > Streptophyta > Magnoliopsida > Poales > Poaceae > Miscanthus > Miscanthus floridulus. Next base: position 218,424,822 of record NC_089587.1, on the reverse strand, counting down.
GTGAGAATCAAGTCTCCTGTTACCATAGAGCAAACGGCGATACAAACCGATTAAAACCTAGCTGGGGATTCCCAACCACACGATATATGCAGGTCCCTGACCTACATATATCAACCATTCCCACGGATCCTCCAAGACATGAACTGGATCGCACCACCCAGGAGCATAGTACTCCACCGCCCTGCTCCATCCCAGATGGTTATCTTGCAGGGTGGGTACACGCTACTCCCGCCATCTCTCAACTCCCAGTGTGCGTTATCAGTTCGCATAATGGAATAGCCGAGGTACTCAGGCTTACCGGAGTATGTGGCTAGTACTGCAAAAATCTTGATCCAAGGGCCAACAATGAACGGTCATTAACCGACATAGATGGGGACAAGCACGACCAGGCAACCCTGTCGGCTTAACCACCAGAGACATAACCTATGTCCCGCCCGGTCTCCAATTTATCCATATTCATTATTCACCTCAGAATATTTCCTGGGTATAAAACCATTGCGAATGATGAACTCATCATTCAACTCTAATTAGATAGGCATGGCTAAGCATTACTAACCTATCATCTTTACTGCAAGGTTGACAAGGATAAGGATTGAACTATCAAGGTAGGCATGCAGTAGTTGGTAATCAACCAAACCCTAATCACTTAATGCACAAATGAAAGGTCCTAATATGGCTAGAGGGGGGGTGAATAGCCTATTTAAAAATCTACAAATCAACTAGAGCAATTTGATTAGTATGACGAATAGCGTAATGCAAACTTGCTCTAGCTCTACAAGGGTTGCAAGCCACCTATCCAACAATTCTAGTTGCAATGATTACTAAGGCACACAAACTTGCTACTCTAAAGAGCTCAACTAGATGAATGTAAATAATAAAGCAAGCTCTCAATTCTAATTACATTAAAGAGCTTGTATCAACTAGTTTGCAAGAATGTAAATAAGTGAGTAGGGTGATTATACCGCCGTGTAGGGGATGAACCAATCACAAGATGAATATATATAACCAATCACCGGGAGAATGCCAAGGACAAGAGATAATCGATTTTCTCCTGAGGTTCACGTGTTTGCCAACACGCTACGTCCCCGTTGTGTCGACCAACACTTGGTGGTTCGGCGGCTAAGAGGTGTTTCACAAACCTCGTCCACACGATAGGAACACCGCAAGAACCGACCCACAAGTGAGGTAACTCAATGACACGAGCAATTTACTAGAGTTACCTTTCGGCACTCTGCCAGGAAAGGTACAACTCCCCTTACAATCACCGGAGATGGCCACGAACAATCACCAACTCGTGCCAATCCTCCACCGCTGCTCCAACCGTCTAGGTGGTGGCAACCACCAAGAGAAACAAGCGAAATCCGCAGCGCAACACGAATACCAAGTGCCTCTAGATGCAATCACTCAAGCAATGCACTTGGATTCTCTCCCAATCTCACAATGATGATGGATCAATGATGGAGATGAGTGGGAGGGCTTTAGCTAAGCTCACAAGGTTGCTATGTCAATAAAAATGTGCAAGAGTTATAGCATGAGCCGGCCAAGGGGCTTTAAATAGAAGCCCCCATCAAATAGAGCCGTTGGCTCAAAAAACAGGCTGACTGCGCGTCGACCGGACGCTCTGGACACACTGCACCAGACGCAGCACCGGACGTTCCGGTCGAGAATACCGGACGCGTCCGGTCAGCATACCGGACGTGTCCGGTAGCCCTAGACTGCCACGTTTCCAGTTCAAATTAAACTTAGCCGTTGCTGCCCCTTCTGCTGACAACTGGACGCTCACACCGGACGCAGAGTCACAAATGACCGGATGCTGAGCCGCAGCGTTTGGTGGAGTACAGTAAGCAACCTAGCCCGACTAGACGCGTCCGATGATACCGGACCGGACGCTACCCAGCGTCCGATCGACTGCCCTGCCGAACACTGTGCCTGTTGATTCACACCAGACGCGTCCGGTCGCTGAGTCTGCCGCCAAAAATACTGGACGTGTCCGGTCACATACCGAACGCGTCCGGTCACTCTGTAACCAGCGCGACTAACTCCTTTTCGACTCTATCTCCTTCACCTCTTGCTCAAATGTGCCAACCACCAAGTGTATCACCTTGTGCACATGTGTTAGCATATTTTCACAAACATTTTCAAGGGTGTTAGCACTCCACTAGATCCTAAATGTATATGCAATGAATTAGAGCATCTAGTGGCACTTTGATAACCGTATTTCGATACGAGTTTCACTCCTCTTAATAGTACGGCTATCTATCCTAAATGTGATCACACTCACTAAGTGTCTTGATCACTAAAACAAAATGGCTCCTACATTTTATACCTTTGCCTTGAGCCTTTTTGTTTTTCTCTTTCTTCTTTTCCAAGTTTAAGCATTTGACCATCACCATGCCATCACCATTGTCATGATCTTCGCCATTGCTTCATCACTTGGAGTAGTGCTACCTATCTCATAATCATCTTGATAAACTAGGTTAGCACTTAGGGTTTCATCAATTAACCAAAACCAAACTAGAGCTTTCAATCTCCCCCTTTTTGGTAATTGATGACAACCCTTATACAAAGATATGAATTAAAGTACATTTGAATCCATGTTGCTTGCCCAAGCATATTTACTATGTGTAAAGGATATGGGCAAGTTTCATGAACTCCATATAATAGCAATTGCTCCCCCTATATATGTGCTAAGAGTTTGGATTGAAGCTTTGCACATATGATTAGATAGGAAATATAGGAGTCAATTTCTACCAAATGATGCTAAGGTATAAGAGATGGACCTTTGAAGTGTGATACCAATCGGAGTGCACCATTATACCATCCTTAGCACCATTAGTAACTAGACATAACAAAAACTAGAATACCCCATGAGATCAATATTACAAATAAGGGTCTAGTTTCCATAGAATGAACATAGGTCTAGTTACTTTAGCCTATGCATGCTAGTTTTTCATTTCAATCATTCAAACCTACAACTAGCATACACCACACAAGCATGGATATTAAAAATTTATGCCATGCAAGCAAACATATGTAATGCACATACAATTTACCATATAAGTTCATGAGCTTGCTCCCCCTATTTGTATGCTCAAAATTTTAATTGATCCCCTTCCTTTGTCATATATTATCTCTCCCCCTTTGTTTCACTATCTTTGTACACTATTTCTCCCCATTTGTCATCAATGACCACAAAGGCTTAAAGTATAGATAGGGTAGGATTATTAATATCAACAATTTGCACAAAAGGTGGCCTCAAATTATAGATATGTTGGGGTGAAACCATGTGAAATGAGGATCATTTTCCTAATTTGGTTCAATCTAGATTACTTACAAAAGATATTTAACTCGGTTTGATCCAAGGAACAAGCTTCTTCACACCTCCAAATAAGGGTATCTTGTACCATGTTGAGTTAAACACTTATAGCTCATTTTCTAAATCAAACACTAGGTTTACAAGCCCACAAACATGTCATATGCTACCACTAGATTATTTCAAACATACAAGCAATAGTGGTACCATACAAGCATCAAATTCATTTAATCTTCATGAATGAGCATATTCAAATGGGAAATATGTCTAGATGCACTAAACAAGTCCTTAGCAATGTATGGATGACATGTCAATCAACTTTACCTTGCTTGGCTCGAAAGAAGAGGCATGTCATATAATGGGGGTGCATCAACACATATTGGAGAAGTCAAGTATGTTCAATTCATTCCTTAGCTTGCAAAATCTCTTCTCATCAAGTGGCTTGGTGAATATGTCTGCAAGTTGATCTTTGGTGCCCACACTCTCTATGCAAATGTCCCCTTTTTGTTGGTGATCTCTTATGAAGTGATGACGGACATCTATATGCTTTGTTCTTGAGTGTTGAACCGGGTTGTTGGTGAGCTTTACAGGCACTTTCATTGTCACATAGCAATAGCACTTGCTTGAATTTGATTCCAAAGTCACTCAAAGTAGCCTTCATCCAAAGTAATTGAGCACAACAACTACCGGCCGAAATGTACTCCGCTTCGGCGGTTGAAAGTGCCTACACTATTTTGCTTCTTTGATGACCAAGACACAAGTGATCTTCCCAATAGTTGACATGTAGCCCGATGTGCTCTTTCTCTCAACTTTGCATCCCGCATAATCAGAATCCGAATATCCAATCAACTCAAATCTTGCTCCTTTGGGATACCATAATCCAACATGTTGTGTATGCTTCAAGTACCTCAATATTCTCTTTGTTGCCTTCAAATGACTTTCTCTTGGTGAGGCTTGAAATCTAGCACACATGCATACACTAAACATCACATCCGGCCTTGATGCGGTCACATAGAGTAGGCTTCCAATCATAGACCGATACATCTTTTGATCCACCATGTTGCCACTAGCATCACTATCTAAGCTTCCACTTGTCCCCATCGGTGTACTAATAGCTTTACTCTCATCCATTTCAAACTTCTTGAGCATGTCCTTGATATACTTGCCTTGACTCACAAATGTGCCATTCTTTATTTGCTTGATTTGAAGACCAAGGAAGTAACTAAGTTCTCCAATCATAGACTATCTCAAACTCACTTGCCATCATCTTGCCAAACTCCTCACAAAATTCTTGATTTATTGATCCAAAGATGATATCATCAACATAGATTTGCATTACAAACAAGTCATTTACAAGCTTCTTGGTGAAGAGAGTGGTGTCAACCTTTCTCATCTTGAATCCCTTAGAGAGTAGGAAATCCCTCAATCTCTCATACCATGCTCTAGGTGCTTGTTTCAATCCATACAAAGCCTTTCTCAACTTGTAAACATGGTTGGATTTCTTTTATCTTCAAAACCGGGAGGTTGCTCAACATACACAAGCTCATTGATGTACCCATTGAGAAATGCACTTTTCACATCCATTTGGTATAACTTGATGTTGTTGGCACAAGCATAAGCTAGTAAGATCCTAATTGCTTCCAATCTTGCAACCGGGGCATATGTTTCTCCAAAGTCAAGACCTTCAACTTAAGTGTAACCTTGAGCCACTAATCTTGCTTTGTTTCTTATTACTATCCCATCTTGATCTTGCTTGTTCCGAAAGACCCACTTAGTTCCAATCACATTATGATCCTTAGGCCTCTCAACTAAATCCCATACTTGGCTTCTTGTAAAGTTGTTTAGCTCTTCATGCATAGCATTGATCCAATCAACATCCCTCAAAGCTTCATCTATCTTCTTAGGTTCAATGGATGACACAAATGAGAAATGCCCACAAAATGAAGCCAATCTTGATCTTGTTTGCACACCTCTTGAAATATCACCAATGATAGTGTCCAATGGATGATCTCTTGCAACATTGGTTGGTTGAAGCACTTGCACTTGATTGCTAGCATTTGATTGATCACTTGGTTGAGATGATGAACTAGCCATTTGTTGATCTTGCACATTGCCATCACTAGTGCTTGCTTGGATTTGATCATGAGAACCACTAGCTTGCACATTTGAGTTAGAGAGCACTTGGTTCTTGTCATCTTCAACATCAATCATCTCTCTAGGCCTTAACTCACCAATGTCCATGTTCTTCATTGCATTGATCAATTGAGTGCCTCTTACATCATCTAGATTCTCATCTTTCTCTTGGGAACCATTTGTTTCATCAAATTCCACATCATGAACCTCCTCAAGAGTACCACTACATAAATTCCAAACTCTATAAGCCTTGCTAGTAGTGGAGTAACCAAGCAAGAAACATTCATCATATTTCTTTTCAAACTTGCTCAATCTAGTGCATTTCTTCAATATATAGCATTTACAACCAAAAACCCGAAAGTATGCTATATTGGGCTTTCTTCCATTCAATAGCTCATAAGGTGTCTTTTCCATCATGGGGTGACAATAGAGTCGGTTGCTATAGTAGCAAGCCATATTGATTGCTTCGGCCCAAAATGAATGACTCACATTGTACTCACTCAACATTAATCTTGCCATATCAATCAAGGTTCTATTCTTTCTTTCAACTAGCACATTTGATTGAGGAGTATACTTGGTCGAGAATTGATGTCTAATTCCAAATTCATCACACAACTCATCAATTCTAGTGTTCTTGAATTCACTGCCATTGTCACTTCTAACTTTCTTGATAGTTGTTTCAAACTCATTGTGAATGCCCTTGACAAATGATTTAAATGTTGCAAACATATCACTCTTATCAACAAGAAAGAACACCCATGTATATCTAGTGAAATCATCCACAATCACAAATCCATATTTGTTTCCACCAATGCTAGTGTATGTGGTTGGTCCAAACAAGTCCATATGCATCAACTCAAATGCCTTGGATGTGCTCATCATGCTCTTCTTAGGATGTGTGTTACCAACTTGCTTTTCGGCTTGACGTGCACTACATAGCTTATCCTTTTCAAATGTGACATCTTTTAAGCCTCTAACTAAGTCATGCTTAATCAACTTATTCAATTGTTTTATTCCAACATGACCAAGCCTTCTATGCTATAACCAACCCATGCTAGACTTAGTGATCAAATATGTTGACAATTGAGCTTCTCTAGCATTAAAATCAACTAAGTATAGATTCTCGTATCTAAATCCTTTGAATATCAAGTTAGATCCATCTACACTTATGATCTCTACATCATCCACACCAAATATGCACTTGAAACTAAGATCACACAATTGAGCTACCGACAATAGGTTGAAGTTCAAGCTCTCTACTAGTAGCACATTGGAAATGCTCAAATCATTGGATATTGCAATCTTACCAAGCCCTTTGACCTTACCTTTGCCATTGTCACCAAATGTGATACTATTAATCCCATTGCTCTTGCTTTCATTGATTGAATTGAACATTCTTGGATCACCGGTCATGTGTTATGTGCACCCACTATCAAGCACCCAATGCCTTCCTCTGGCTTTATAATTTACCTACAAAAGAAGATCAATTCTTTTTAGGTACCCAAACTTGCTTGGGTCCTTGTAGGTTAGTCACCAAGGTCTTTGGTACCCAAATGGCCTTCTTATTTGGGCCCACAATTGGTGTACCAATGAACTTAGCCTTCACACCATTGGCACCCTTATAAAGCATGTAACAAGAATCAAATTTGATTGAGGATACATTAGGTAGCTTGTTCTTGTTAGTCTTGCAATTTTGCTCTATATGCCCAACTTGCTTGCATCTATTGCAAAACCAGCCATTGCCCTTCACAAAGCTAGCTTTGGGAGTGACAAAGGCCGCCTTGCCTTTCTAGGGGGTATAGCCTAATCCCTCTTTGTTGAGAGAAAACCTTTGGCTACCCAAGTACTTTAGCAAGCGGGCATCTCCACCATAGGCATTGCCTAAGGCACAAGTGAGCTCATTCACCTCCTTTTTGAGGGTTTCATTTTCCACCATTAGTGATGTATCATTCATAGGTGGAGTGGTAATGGTTGTGCTACAAGAAGTGTTAGTAGGAGCAACAATAATGGGTTCATGAAAAGATTCATCAATAAGATCACATGTTAGTCCCACATCACATGTTATTATCGCTTGCTCCTTCTTGGCTTCCTCCTTCTTGACTTGCTCAATGAGAGAGGAGTGAGCCTTTTCAAGCTTAGAATGAGCTTTGCCAAGCTTCTCATGGGCATTCATTAGCCCCTCATGAGTGGCATTGAGCTCATCAAAGGATTGCTCAAAAAATTTTACTTTCTTGTGCAATTCTTTGCACTCCTTTCTCTTCATCTCATTACAAGCGTGCACTTGCTCACATATGTCCAAGAGCTCCTCCTTGGAGTACTCCTCATCATCATCATCATCATCATCATTATCATTCCTATAAGAGTCACTTTCACATTCATCATCATCACTCTCATCATATTTTACCTTGGTAGGCTTTGCCATGAGACATGTTGATGGAGTGTCAAAGATGGAGGGTTTGTTGTTGATGGCGATACTTGCTAGTGCTTTCTTGATAGATTTTTTGCCATCATCACTAGAGTCATCACTATCCGATGAGACATCACTATCCCAAGTGACTACATAGCCTCCACCCTTCTTCTTTTGGAAGGTCATTCTCTTCTTCTTCTCCTTCTTTTCATTCTTATCTTTCTTGTGCTTCTTCTTTTCATCTTCATCATTATCATTATTGTAGGGACAATTTGCTACAACATGATCGGGGCTCTTGCAATTTTAGCATCTTCTCACATATTCTTTGCTCTTGGTGTGATCTCTTCTCTTTCTTGCACCATAGCCTTTCTTCTTCATGAACTTGCCCATCTTGCGCACAAAGAGAGCTATAGCCTCATCATCAATATCACTTAGATCCTCATCATCACTTGATTCTTTCTTGGACTTGCCCTTGTTCTTGGATGATGATGAGCTAGCCTTGAATGCTATACTCTTCTTTTTCTTCTTGTCCTCTTCTTCCTTCTTGTCATCCTTGTCATCCCCCTCCCTTTCCACACGGTATGTCTCTTGTGTCATGACATCACCTAGTACTTGGTTGGGGGTAATGTCCTTCAATCCTTCTCTTATGATGAGCAATCTTAACATCTCAAATCTTGGAGGTAAGCACATCAAGAATCGATGGGAGACATCACCATCCTTGATCTTCTCTCCCAATACCTTCAAGTCGTTGACAATGACTTGCAATCGATGGAACATCTCCGGAATGCTCTCATCTTCCTTCATCTTGAAGCTTGTCAATTTATCTTTGAGGATATACAACTTGGCACTCTTCACCACCGGTGTGCCCTCATATGTTTCGTCCAATCTCTTCCACACCTCATTTGCTCTATCACAATCCTTGATTTGCTCAAACACCTTGGAATCAATGGCATTGTATATGGTGTTGAGAGCCATTGTATTGCATTGCTTGTTGATCTTATCTTGATTGGTTGGATCATCGGGATCAATGATAGCATAGTCATTCTCGGTCACTTCCCATACTTGATCATTGATTGAACCAAGATACATCCTCATCTTTCTCTTCCAATAACCATAGCATATGCTATCAAAGAACGGTGGTTTGCCCCCCACATGGTTGAATACAACTTGAGCCATAATTTGACACCGAGGCTGTTAAGCCTTCAATCAAACAGTGACCACGGCTCTGATACCACTTGAAAGGTCCTAATATGGCTAGAGGGGGGTGAATAGTCTATTTAAAAATCTACAAATGAACTAAAGCAATTTGATTAGTATGACGAATAGCGTAATGCAAACTTGCTCTAGCTCTACAAGGGTTGCAAGCCACCTATCCAACAATTCTAGTTGCAATGATTACTTAGGCATACAAACTTGCTACTCTAAAGAGCTCAACTAGATGAATGTAAATAATAAAGCAAGCTCTCAATTCTAATTATACTAAAGAGCTTGTATCAACTAGTTTGCAAGAATGTAAATAAGTGAGTATGGTGATTATACCGCCGTGTAGGGGATGAACCAATCACAAGATGAATATATATAACCAATCACCGGGAGAATGCCAAAGACAAGAGATAATCGATTTTCTCCCGAGGTTCATGTGTTTGCCAACACGCTACGTCTCCGTTGTGTCGACCAACACTTGGTGGTTTGGCGGCTAAGAGGTGTTTCACAAACCTCGTCCACACGATAGAACACCGCAAGAACCGACCCACAAGTGAGGTAACTCAATGACACGAGCAATTTACTAGAGTTATCTTTCGGCACTCTGCCAGGGAAGGTACAACTCCCCTTACAATCACAGGAGATGGCCACGAACAATCACCAACTCGTGCCAATCCTCCACCGCTGCTCCAACCGTCTAGGTGGTGGCAACCACCAAGAGAAACAAGCGAAATCCACAGCGCAACACGAATACCAAGTGCCTCTAGATGCAATCACTCAAGCAATGCACTTGGATTCTCTCCTAATCTCACAATGATGATGGATCAATGATGGAGATGAGTGGGAGGGCTTTAGCTAAGCTCACAAGGTTGCTATGTCAATGAAAATGTGCAAGAGTTATAGCATGAGCCGGCCAAGGGGCTTTAAATAGAAGCCCCCATCAAATAGAGCCGTTGGCTCAAAAAATAGGCTGACTGCGCGTCGACCGGACGCTCTGGTCACACTGCACCAGACGCAGCACCGGACGTTCCGGTCGAGAATACCGGACGTGTCCGGTAGCCCCAGACTACCACGTTTCCAGTTCAAATTAAACTTAGCTGTTGCTGCCCCTTCTGCTGACAACCGGACGCTCACACCGGACGCAGAGTCACAAATGACCGGATGCTGAGCCGCAGCGTTCGGTGGAGTACAGTAAGCAACCTAGCCCGACCAGACGCGTCCGATGATACCGGACTGGACGCTACCAGCGTCCGATCAACTGCCCTGCCGAACACTGTGCCTGTTGATTCACACCAGACGCTCCAGTCGTGAATACCGGACGTGTCCGTCAGCATATCGGATGTGTCCGGTAGCCCCAGACTGCCACGTGTCCAGTTCAAATCAAACTTAGCCGTTGCTACCCCTTCTACTGACAACCGGACGCTCACACCGGACGCAGAGTCACAAATGACCGGATGCTGAGCCGCAGCATCCGGTGGAGTATAGTAAGCAACCTAGCCCGACTGGACGCGTCTAGTGATACCGGACTGGACACTGCCAGCGTCCGATCGACTGCCCTGCCGAACACTGTGCCTACTAATTCACACCGAACGTGTCCGGTGTGGTGACCGAACGCGTCCGGTCGCTGAGTCTGCCGCCAAAATACCGGACGTGTCCGGTCACATACCGGACGCGTCCGGTCACTTTGTAACCAGCGCGACTAACTCCTTTTTGACTCTATCTCCTTTGCCCTTGCTCAAATGTGCCAACCACCAAGTGTATCACCTTGTGCACATGTGTTAGCATATTTTCATAAACATTTTCAAGGGTGTTAGCACTCCACTAGATCCTAAATGCATATGTAATGAATTAGAGCATCTAGTGGCACTTTGATAACCGCATTTCGCTATGAGTTTCACTCCTCTTAATAGTACGGCTATCTATCCTAAATGTGATCACACTCACTAAGTGTCTTGATCACTAAAACAAAATGGCTCCTATATTTTATACCTTTGCCTTGAGCCTTTTGTTTTTCTCTTTCTTCTTTTCCAAGTTTAAGCATTTGACCATCACCATGCCATCACCATTGTCATGATCTTCGCCATTGCTTCATCACTTGGAGTAGTGCTACCTATCTCATAATCATCTTGATAAACTAGGTTAGCACTTAGGGTTTCATCAATTAACCAAAACCAAACTAGAGCTTTCAACAAAGCATAGGACTTAAAGTGTAATAACATTTGTAAAACACAAGGGGTTTAAATGCTCCGGGGCTTACCTTGGTTAGTAGAGGTGTTAGGTTCTCCCAATGAGCCACAGATGTCAAACCCAACCTCCAATACTGGATGCTCTTCTTCTGGGATTTGATTAATGGTTACCTCCTCGCTTTTGGTCACTACACGTGAATAAAGGATACATGCTTAACATGATGAAGTGCTAAACATGATGCATGATGAATGAAAGGACCTAGGATGTCGCCTAGAGGGGGGGTGAATAGGCGTTTCTGAAAATTAACACCTTTAAATGCGGAAACAATTAGTAAAGGGAGTTTCCAAAATGAAAACTCCAAATAAGAGTAATACCACCCCTCACAAGTTAGCCACAGAGTATGTAAAAGATACTAAATAAATCTAGGAGCCAAAATCCTGCAACACAACGATTAGCGCAAGGATCAAATAATTTCAGCACTGAGCTCTAATACCAGACGTGTCTGGTAGGTATACCAGACGTGTCTGGTAAGCACGTGTTCTGTAGAATAGCCCTAAACTTGCTCCCTTCGATTTCTATCTTCAAACCAAACTGCAGGTACCGACTAGAGATATCAATATACATAGAGAACCTGCACAAGAGTTGGAGCAACATAAATATCAAATGAAATGCGAATTGAGACACGATATTTGTTTTACCAAAGTTCGGACTCGTTCGAGTCCTACTCTCCGTTGAGGGGGCTACGGGCGACCCAGCGAAGGTCAGCCCTAGAGAGCACCACGAAGGTCACTCTAGCTAGAGTCTTTTCCAACTCCTTTTTCTCCTTCCACTAAACGACTCCGAGGCAGCGGAATCGACCGTTACAAACTTTCCGTGGCACACCACAATCTCTCGGGTGCTCTCCGGCGACGCCTAACCGTCTAGAACCGAAGAGTCCAAGAGTAACAAATGCGAATTACGAGATTGACAATATGCACAAGTGCTCAAGTGGTGGCTTGCTCTCTTTTTCAAATTCTCTCTTAACCCACAAATGGATTTTGCAATTTGTATCACACACTCACTAAGAGAGGGTTTAGGAGAGTTGGCAAGGCTCAAAAATGTGTGTGTATGTCAGCAGAATCAGCAGCCTCCAAAGGTGGAGGCTTGGGGGTATTTATAACCCCCTTGGAAAAAGTAGCCGTTGCAATACCGGACACGTCCGGTATGCATACCGGACACGTCCGGTATGACTTACACCGCGCCAACGGTAACTGAGTTACAGTGAAGTTGTGAGGCGTCGGAACTTCCGATGAATGTCGGAACTCCCGATCATCGGAACTCCCGACTCACGTCGGAACTCCCGACCCTCAGCAATTTTGAAAACCATGTAACTAAGTTGAAGTTTGTGAGGTGTCGGAACTCCCGACTCACGTCGGAACTCCCGACCCTCAAGGCATTTGAAAACTAGCCGTTGGCTTCTGGTCATGCATACCGGACACGTCCGGTATGAATACCGGACATGTCCGGTATGACCAGGACAGTGAACTCTCCAAGTCAGTTAAAGCGCGAGACGTCGAAACTTCCGACGAAACAACCCAAGAACAATAATTTTACAGTTGCTGGACAAATACCGGACATGTTCGGTATGAATACCGAACACGTCCGGTATTGCCAGACCAGCAAGAAATCAGTTAGCTCTTTTGTCTCTCAAAAACTCAAAACTCACATGGGTTGGCTTAAGCACTTACGAAACATTATCTATCAACATGATGCATCCCTCTTAATAGTACGGCATACCAATTGAACTCAAGATCAAAGGAAAAATGAATTTATACCACTTGAGTTGATCTCTTTTGAATTGATACCGTCCCTTCCAATCTTCATCAAGTAAGGGTGCTAACATGTTGATGTTGATCTTCTCACTTGAGCATAGCCATCTTGAGCATGTGACTTGATTCCATTCATCAAATATTTGATTAATCCCAAATGTATCAAGTCATTTCCATCAAATACTCAAATAGTGATTTAATCCTTCACATAAATGTGGCCATCATAGCTTGATTAGTACCTTAACTAAATGCAAGTACTTCCTTCTTCACCCTAGCTAGGTTCTTTGGCCGTCAAGCCGTCGCTTGCCCTTCACCCTTGCTTAGTACCTCGAAGCCTTTCCTTGCTATCTTCACCATCTCAAGCCATCAAGTCGCATCTTGTGTTGAATCATCCATTCATGTATTGTTATCTTTTTTCATTTCAATTTAGCAAGCTTCAAATATGAGACCAATCCATATGCAATCCCTTATGTCTCATTAATTAATTCTTACAAGCTTGCTTTCAAACTAGTACATGGAAATCCCACAATAATTAAGCCTTTGCATGAATTCCATTTGTATTATTGTCTTGTGCTTGAACTAGATTGTTTATACAACAACACATCATTTTGGCTTTCATTAAGTACCTGTGAGATAACATATTACCTGTCCACACTTAGCAAACGGGTTAGTCCTTTAATCACGTTGTCATTCAATCATCCAAAACCCACTAAAAGGCTAGATGCACTTTCAATGAGAGGTACCCTAGAGTATGAATGAATTCAAACAAGATTAGTAAACTTGAGTACAACTTTCCTTCACGATACTATTCAAGTTGGTTAGCAAAAAGCAATTTTAGTTATTATTATCATTATCACTAAGTTGATTATGATCATAACAAGGAAGTGATTAAGTTGCCAAGGAACATCAAAGGGGTTAGTGTTCCAAGGTCCATAATCAATCCCAAAATCTCATCAAAGTTAATTAAGGGTTTATCTTAATCATTTTGGTAATTATTAATAAAGAATAAAGGCATTTAAATTTAGATGAATAACTAAAATTATTAAAACAGTACCAAAATTCTTATGAAGGCAGGTCTAAGCATGTAAGGTATACACAAAAAATTTCATCACCAAAAGATTATTATTTTAGCCTATAAAAATTATATAAGGTCCATTTTATAATTAAAAGAGGTAAATTTTAAACATGTAAAAACTATTGATTTTCATCATTTCATATTTTTTCTAGGTAGATAACAGCATGAAGAGGCTACATAAATTTTTTTCATAATTTTATCAGCTTAAATTATTTAGTTGTGAATTTTACAAGATTCAGCACATTTATTCATTTTTAGATAATAAAAAAGGAATAAAAATTCATTTTTACCCACGCACAGTCAGCCACAGAGACTGGCAGGCGAGGCCCGCGGTCAGCTCACAGTGCGCCCGCGTTGACCACGGCGCGCACGGCCGTTAACCAGCGGGTTCTCACCGACGGCGACCTCGCCGACGATGAGACCTGCACCTATGTGTTTCCCTCGACATCACACACACACCTAGGCTACCGGTTGAACGAGTTAGAGCCCCGCACGACCTCGCCTGCGGCCATGGTGGCACGGCGGCGTAGAGCGCGGTGGCGACGCGGCGACGGCGCTGCGTATCGACCAAGATAGGGCTCGGGTTAGCACCAGGAGCTCACCGCGGTCATGTTCGGCTACTTGGTTGAAGCGGAGACGGAACGGAGGTGCATTGCCGGCGTTAAGGGCGGATCCAGCGGCGCGAACTGGAGAAGACGGCGGCGTTCCGGTGCGTCCTGCACGGTAGCGATAAAAAGGAGAAGCCGATCACCACCACGGAATCAAGGCGAAGCTAGAGCAAAAGAGAGATGGTCGAGAGACCCACCCGAGCGGTCTGTCCACGGTAAGGTGGTCACGACGGTGATGGCGGACGGCCGCGAGGAAGATGATGGCCTCTGGCCAACTCCGGCGGGCTCAGGCGAAGCGCAAGAACGAGGCGGAGCTATCCGCGAGATGGAGCGGGCAGAGGTGAAGCGAGGGCGGCGAATTTTGCTGGCGAACTGAGGTGCACCGCGTCGGCGCTGAAAGTGAAAAAGAGCAAGACGGCTGCCGCGTGGGGTATTTAACGGCGAGGGCGACGTCACGACGTTGGCAGCACCTTCGCGAGCTCGGCCATGTAGACAGCCGCAAGTCCACGCGCGAGAAACGCCACAGCAGCCACGGCGGACGCCGGTGAATAGAGAGAGAGAGAGAAAAAAAAAGAGAGGGACGGCACCGGGGGCACTGTTCACGCCTGACAGGGCATCTTCTTCCTTTTTCTCCCGATTACATGTAGAAAGTTGATCAGCTCCAAAAGCGAAAGTTGTTCATCTTAATGTCCTCTCCAACATTGCTTAAAGAATCCTCGAACAAATTACTGATCTTCAGTTAGGGTGAAGAACATGGGTACCTCGAAACTGAACCACTGATCTTCAATTAGGGTTTGAAAAACAGTTTTGCTTAGCAACATTTGAGCAATTTATTAAGAACTAATTACTGATCAAACATCATAACCAATGACTCGTTATCAAAGCACAAACATCAAACCAAACAATGTAACAACACTTGGACAACTTTTATTTATGAAAACTTATTTATTAATTCACCAAAGTTTGAACTTAGCACTGATTTCCATGACTTAAACAAAAATGCTAAGGGAAAAACAACATTAAATTCAATCTTTAGAGTCCAATTTCAACATATTTAACTTAGAAACACCATCATATTTTGATTCTACATGAAAGTACTCACTTTGTACTAAAAAGTTTGTTTTAGCAAAATTTATTTGTTTAAGCAATTTCACATATATAAATTCATAAAGTTACTTAGTTGATATTATTGTTAACATTGATAACATTTCATGTAACGTATAAAACATTACATAGGCTACATATATATGCTATAAATGAAACATGAAATGCATTTATACCACAATGCTTATGCATGATGATGATTATGATTAGGATTTTATGAAGTGCTTAACACCGAGGGTGTTACGTAGCTCCACCCTCAAACGGATTATTTACAGCCAGCGTCAGCGTCTGCTCATCCGTGGACTGCTAGCTGTTTTCTACACGTACGTACCTGCTGCTACGAACTCGACAACTCGTCCCGGCCTCGTGCTCGCCGGGCGGGCGGTGCCCACGGGCCACGGCGCGCGTACGTACGGCGTACCACGCTGTAGCCGCCAGCGCCCAGCACGCGGCAGGCGTCGTCATGGCGCTGTACTCGCCGCGGCCGGCGCCGAGGACGTGGCGTTTGCGGTGTCCGTGTGTGTGTCGCGCGCCGGGGTGGTGAGGGACCATGCATGATGCGTCTCCGTCCTCGCCTGGATATTTTGTCCGACGGGGCTGGATGAAACGAACGCGGCGAGAGCGCGACCAAACGGATGGCTGGTGCAGGGGTGCCGCCAGTGCGCGCCGATGCTGACATGTCACGTCCGCCACGGGCACGGCAGTGCGCGCGTGTGCCTACTGCCACCGGACCGCGAGGCGCGTCCTAGCCTCATTAGTCGTCGTCGTTGGTTCCGTCCCGTCGCGGCGCCGAAGGCGGGGGAGATGGGAGCTGGTTCGGTGTTGACATGGGGTGCAGGCAGCTGCGGCTGCTCGACAGATTGGCCGTGAACCGTGGGCGTACGAGATGTACGGCCACAGCGTCAGCGGGCAGGAATGGGATGTACTGCTCGGAATGGAGTGGAATTTGAGCGGGACATGCATGGGCATCTCTGCCACTGTGCGTGCTGCGGCCGGGGATGGGCAGGGCAGAAGAGGCACGGACCTTAAAAGTAACTGAGGCCTTGTTTAGGTTGTCTCAAAATTCCAAGTTTTTTTACTCTCTCTCCGTTACATCAATTTTTGGACGTATGCATAGAGCATTAAATATAGGTAAAAAAAATAACTAATTATACAGTTTGGTTGTAAATCACGAGACGAATCTTTTGAGTCTAGTTAGTTTATGATCGGACAAAGTTTGTCAAATACAAACAAAACGTGTTACAGTATCAGATTACAAAAATTTGCAATCTAAACGATGCCTGAACGGTGAATACTGGAGGTCGAGTAAAGTCGGAACAGGCATGTTCAGAAGGACGGTCCGTGCACCTGTTTCTGCACAGGCCACAGAGGGTTTAATTTAGTTGTGTCTCATTTGTTATGTGCTCCTCTCTTCTCTCAGCATATTCGCTGATTGGTTTCTAGGCTGATAAACCTAGCTAGTACTGATTTATTGTGAGAGAAAAATATTATATTATGACTGATAAACCCAGGCTAAAACCAACAAAGGAACAAGCCGTTTATAGGCAAGAGAACGCTGAGCAGCGTTTCTAGCACGGTTTGACCATTTCAATGTGACCAGATATACCAAGCGCGTGTTTAGTTGGAGGGAATTTTGGAATTTGACTACTGTAGCACTTTCGTTTTTATTTGGCAATTAGTGTTCAATTATGGATTAATTAGGTTCAAAACGTTCGTCTCGTAATTTCCCACCAAACTGTGTAATTAGTTTTTTTTCCGTCTACATTTAATGCTCTATGCATGTATCGCAAGATTCGATGTGATGGATACTATAGCACTTTTTGGGAAGCTATTTTGGAACTAAACACGGGCCAATTTCCGGTAGCCATGTTTCGTCAGTTTTGTTCTTGTCCATTTCATCTAATTCTGGGCATGCCTGCCTGCCTGCCTACTTGAATCCCCTGATGCCCGGAAATAATTGAGCATGCAATTATACACATTCCAATCCAAGGGCAGGCAAAAACATACCCCTCGCTGAAAGCAACCTTGTACCCCACAACTGTGTCTTGTATGGCTCTTCCGCGCCAATCAACACAGGCTTATTAATAAATATCTCTAACTCTTACTCCACCGGATCATGTGAGCAGTAGGAGCACACACCACCCACACCACGGTCCCTTTCTTGAATCCTGCTTGTCTTGATGAGCAGGGCCAGGGCGGGGCCTGCTGCGTTCAAGCTCAGCCTGACTGCCTGAGTGAGGAGGATGGCTTGAAGCTGAAGAGGAGGTGTGGTGGTGGTGGCTGCCCTGGCTGGCTGGTGAGCTCGATCAGGATTCAGGACTGAGCCGCTAGCGCTAGCTAGCGCTGAGAGGTGGTCCTAGGTAGATAGTAGGATTGGAGATCTCCCTCCCGACAGCAAGATCAGACCCACCAAAAAGCCTTTGGCAAAGCCTACCCTCCATCCCTATCTGCATTAACACCTTGACACTACCCCTTAAGGGCCTGTTTAGTTCACCAATGCATGGAATACTAAATATTGACAAAATAAAAAACTAATTGCACAGTTTGGTTGTACTTTACGAGACGAATGTTTTGAGCCTAATTAGTCAATGTTTGGACAATTATTACCAAATAAAAACGAACAAATTACTGTACCTACAGTGCTTCGTGAAATCAGTCGGCGCCAACTTGGTGACCAACTAAACGTGGCCTAGGTTGTCAGCATGCATCTCCTCCTCCGGATCCTCTCATCAGCAAGTGGCCGTTTTGTGTTTTCCACAGCAGCCAAATAGTCCCTCGGTCAGCAGCAGCTGTCACACTGGTATGTTTATCATCCGAGGAAATTGATGCATGCGCTCTTTCTTACCACTAGTAGTTGTAAAGTTAAAAGGCACTTTTTCTAAGAGCGTCTCCAATAGTAGAGCTTAGAACTAGCTTAATCGATTTTTTAATGGTTAAGTAGTGTAAAAGACAAAAGACTAGCGTGGAGCGAAGAGACAGTCTCGTACATTTCATGGTATATCTCTCTTTTACAGCACGGTGTTTAAGATTGTGGCTGCAGTCTCTTTCTCCTCTGTATCAATCAGCTTAGAGGTAGTACGTGCTAGCTTATGTTGCTGGAGACGCCAAAGCTTGGCCAGGTAGTTTGCCCGTCAATATTGGACTTTTCTTCTTTCTCCCAAGAAAAATGCTTAATTGCTTGGCTCATGATGTGCTGCTAATGTCGACGGGTCACGGCCGTACATGTGCAAATTGGGGCACACAAGAAAGGAGGACGGGGACAAGTTCTGATCACTGAGTCCAAGGATCAATTGGGCCGGGCGGGCGGCTCCATGTTTGGTCCCGAGCAGAGCAGCAGCATCCAAAGTCTCATCTAAAAGCTAAAGGGGACAGGGAGCTCCATCAATAGAGCTGGAATTCGATGGCTGTTTTGGAGTACTGTCTCTAGCTTCACTTTAATTGGGAGAGGACTTTGGCATATGATGTGATGGTGACAAGTGCTTAGAAAGCTAGCATAGCATAAAAGCAAGCAAAACATGTACACACATGCATGACCATGCAACATACAAGAAATTCTCAGAACGAATTGAAGCCCCCTGAACATTACCCGTCCTGAAAAAAAATGCAACTATAACTTAGGTGTCACAAAAAGTTATTCACGTTTGACCAAGGCTTTAGTGAATAATATTCACAGTTATATCTTTAAATTAATTTATTATAAAAATACATTTTATAATTAATCTGATGTCATTTATTTGGTATCATAAATATGGATATTTTTTATCTATAATTAGTCAAACTTAAGGTACTAAAACGTGACACTGTGCTAGAATTGCATTCTTTTAGGACGGAGGTAGTACTATATATGCTACAGCAGGTCGTCAAATAATCAGAGGAACACATCATGCTTGCGATAATTAATTACTCAAAGGAGGAATCTACCTCGCTTTGCAATTGCAGTCTGGCGTCGGTTATTGTACTGCTACTGAAAATAATATGCATGCCATGTCTTTCTCCGGGAATTATGACCATTACGGAGCTGATGCTGCCACTGCAACTCTTGCACACAAGTAACCTAACCCACACACACACAACAACAAAAGGAACGGGTGGTAGGTTTTCAGATCAGTCGATCAGTTGTCCACGGTGATCGATGGATGGATGGAGCAGAGCTAGCAAGTAGCAACCGTACTTCTCTGTCAATCCTTTCCTGCCCAGCCTGACTGACAAGCATATCTACCGGCTCCCTCCAGCTACTCTCTATCACACTGTCGCTGTTCAGTACTGCCGCCAAAGATCGTGTGGTCGTGGCGCGCCTTGCGCCCTGTAACCTGCCTGCTGGTGCCTGCTGGTGCGCCTTGTGTTTTAACTTTAACCACTCGGTCTCATTCTCATCCGAGCGCCAAGTGAACTCTCGATCGATCGGCAAGGCAATGAGTAGTAAAAGAGAAGAGAAGCATATGGAGCCTGGCCTCCGTCCCGGTCGAGAATATTTGGCGTCGCCTGCAAGATCTCTGGCGTGGGGCCGGCAAGGGGGAGTTGGGGAGATCGATGGATCCATCGAGTGGCAGCGCGGCCGCGACGTCGCCGCGACAGCGGCGCGCACCCGCCTGCAGGGAGGGAGCGGTCGCCGTCGCCGTCGTCGTCGTCGACGCCTGCGCTGTACACACAGCTGCCTGGCGTTGGAGATCAGTACGTACAGCCGTAGCACCGACCGGCCGCACGCGGGCATGCTCAGTCAGACGCACGGATCCACCCATGCCACTTGAAGAACGAAGAGAAGGTATTGCCGCTTTCATCTGTCGTATCGCGTTTGTGCTCTCTTCGTCGCCAGCCACGCCTTTTCCATCTCCTGCTACTACTTTTGCTGACAGGCGTATACTACATCTCGTCCGTGCATGGAGCTTTTTTAACCGCGCAACGAACTCGTGTCGATCAGGGCAGGGTTAAAAAGTTAAACAGCACACTAGCACGCACCCAGGTGAGACGATTGTGAATGGATCGACGGCGATCGATCCATGATCCATCCATCTGCCTGTACCAGCAACGTAATTAAGAGATGTAGTAGATTTTCACTGTTTGCCATAATGACGTGCTTGCGGCGATACACATGCATGTACTGGTTGATGTAGTTGGCCATGTACTTATCCAGACGGCCGGACCAGCGTACACTGCAGGCTCAAATGTGTTTAATAGCGTGTTTAGTTATGCTCTGTCACATTAAATATTTGGACACATGCATAGAATATTAAATAAAAAATAACTAATTACACAGATTGCGACTACTTTGCGAGACGAATCTTTTAAGTCTAATTAGTTCATGATTTGACAATATGGTGTCACAGTAACACATGTGCTAATGATAGATTAATTAGGCTTAATAAATTTGTCCTACGGTCTACTGACGGATTCTATAATTTGTTTTTTTATTAGTATCCAAACAACCTATATGATACCTCTTGTAACTCCTGATGTGACACTTTCAAACTTTACGCCCTCGAATTAAACCATGCCTAAACACTGCAATTGGATCACGGCTTTACGCGCCATTGGACTTGAAATTGCTTGCCGTCCCATCCAGATATTAAAGCCCGTGGCAAGTTGAAGAGAGGAAGAACTGGATGCGTCGGGTACGTACTCTAGCTCTCTGCTTATTACAGTAGGATCGAAACTGCCATGCCGCCTACCATCGTCAATGAGCTGACCTACTTTCCGTCTGTATTACCACTTCCACTGATGTCGTCTACAGTACGTAGTACGAATTACCGGACCGATCACCAGCTAGCAAGGGCGAGCAGGTAGAAAAGGTTGCGTTTTCCTCACCCAGGAAAGGTACGTGCCCAACGTACTCTACGTACGTGACACAGTCGCAACTGTTCACATGCTCCAGTGTAATGTTATGGCAGCAGCCGGGCAGCGTCCAGTGTTCCGGTGAACGCCCTTTACCAGCTCATTATTGGGCGAGAAATCACATGCAGCGTGCATGAAATTCGGTAAAAGGGCTGGCTAAGCTAGGGATGAAAAGGCCCTGCAAAAAAGAGAGGAGAGCAAAAACAAAAGGATCGGAGCAAGCTATTAAGTCATGATCGCATAAGAGTATACGTACGTACTGGCTGTTGCATTTGATCCAGCCATCAAACATGTGGATCCCAGTCCAAAGCGCCATCGATCGAGCACGTACATACTCACTGCAGCTGGCAGCCTGCCACTAAGGAGCACCTATAAAAAAAAGAAGGGACAAAGTTAATAGTTTTATTTGTATTATTACTATATACCATGTAAACGAATTATATATAACTTTTGTGGTCTTCGAGGTAACTTTGAGTAGTATTTATTTATATTAGTATTAAGATATGGCTATAACGTTTATATATATATATATAAACTAGGAGTGTATGCTCAAAGGCTAAATAGCTCGAAACCCATCACTGGACAAAGTCTAAAAAGTTTGTCTGAATTATATTTTAGTTGAAACTGAACATGGCAGTACTCCAATGCAATTCTATCACAATGCCAAGTTAAGGTATTTTGAATTTAACTAATTATAAATAAAAATATATCAACATTTATAATATCATGATATGTATATTTATACTATTATTTATTTGGTGTCATAAACATTAATAATTTTAGCTATATATTTGATCAAACTTTAGATACGTTAACTAAGAATACACCTAGGATTGCATTGTTTTGTGGACAGAAGTAATAGTATATATAGTATCTAGTACTCCATCCTAAAGAGAAAAAATATAACACATGTCGTTTTTAGGGAAAAAATCATTTTTAAGTTTTACTAGTAAATTTATAAAAAATTGTATCTGTATATTTAGTTAAATTTTTTACTAGTAAATTCTATCACAAAATACAAGTTTATTATAAAGATACTTTTTACTATAAATCCAATAATACTTATGGGGCATCGTAAATATAGTATCACTACTGGAGGCGGGCTCTTTGCCGAGTGCCTGTTGCATTCGGCAAAGCCTTTGCCGAGTGCAATACTCGGCAAAGAGCCTCCGTCGAATCCCCTTCCGGTAAAGGCTGCTTTGCCGAGTGCCAAATTTTGGACACTCGGCAAAGATTTGACGCCATCGGCCGACGGCCGACGTCTAATTTTTTTTAAACTCTTTGCCGAGTGCCACAGCTCCGGCACTCGGCAAAGAAATTTGTTTTTTTAAACCTCTTTGCCGAGTGCCACAGCACCGGCACTCGGCAAAGGGTGTTTTTTATTTTTTATTATTAATTTTCTTTGTCGAGTGCAATGACCATTGCACTCGAAAAGCGTGTTTTTTTATTTTTTTTTAAATTTTCTTTGCCGAGTGCAATGGTCATTGCACTCGGCAAAGCCACCTCTAAATTTCTTTTTTTTTTGCTTTTCCATTTAAACAACAATGCATATATATATATAATAGAAACCACAATTCAACAGCAGTAAATTACAAACCACATTTATATATTACAAACGACCAAATTTGTACGAAATCCACAATTTATTACAAACCACAAATTCATAGTCCACAAGTTCACAAGTTCGATACATAGAAACTACTCCGCAAGCGGCTCACGGCAACTGCGCCCCAGCGTGCGATCCCAGCGACGGTCCGGGTGCGGATGGCCCGACTTGCGATGCCGGCGACCCTCCGACCTGGTTCGACGCCGCCCCCGATGTCCGCTGTACAAAAAAGAAGATATTGCACGTGAGTGACAAGATAAAAATGTAAGGAGTTTAAAGAAAAGTTGAAAATTTCGACAGAACCTCCCCTGGGGAGGTTTCCAAAACCTGCAAGAAAAAACGTCGGCACGATGGCCGACGTCCACATTTGGGGCACGATGGCCAACACAACCACAAACCCGGCACGAAGGCCGTCAACGACATAAACGGCGCGATGGCCGACAACCCTACGGCTTTACCTTCTCCTCCGGCGAGGGTGGGGATGACGGTGTGGACGAACAGCGTGGACGAATGTTCGTCCCCTCCACCTCGGCTTACTCCCCCTCTCCCCTTCTCCTCCTCCTTTTTCTTCCTCCTTCTTCCTTTTTCTTCTCCTTCTTCCTCCTCCTTTTTCTTTCTTCTTTTTCTTCCTCTTCTTCCTTTTTCTTCCTCCTTCTTCTTCCTCCTTCCTCTTCCTGCTACCTTCTTGAAAGGTCCTTGTTTGGTTTTGGTAATTGAGTGACAACCTAGGTGGACTAATTGTGTTTATGTGAGATACACAGGTGATTAGTCCACAGGTAGATGTGTGTGAGCAACATATGCCATGGAGGTGAATATGGCTTGGAGATGTTGCAAAGCTCACACATGTGATGATGAAGGAGCATAAATGCACATGAGACATGACATTGAGTCATGTGATCAAGGTGGAGAAGATCAAGATAAGACTTGGCTTGATGGACCGGTTGCAAGCGTGAAGGGCAAGTCGAAGGCTTTGGAGTGATGGACCGCGTGGCGGTAAAGCTTGAGCAAGACTTGGCACCGATGAACGATGGCAACGGTGAAGAGCAAGTAAAGTCAAGATCGATGAACCAATATGATCATGTGATGATATGAAGTGGATCATATCATTGTTGATCGTGTTGGTGCATGTGTTGTATCAACATTAGAGGAGATGGAATGGAATGCGCAAGGCAAAGGTATAACCTAGGGCATTTCATTTCACCGGTCATAGGTGTGTAGAGAAGTTTATGACCGGGTTTAGGATAGATGGCCATACTATCAAGAGGGGCAAACTTGTTTGCATATCGGCCATCTAGTGCCACTCGAGTGATCTAACTTTGCATTGTCGCTAGGATCGAGTGGCGTGGCAAGTTGAGTGGCTAATATCCTTTGGTAAATGATTGTGAAATGCTAACACACATACACATGGTGATGTACACTTGGTGGTGTTGGCACATTTACAAAGGAGGTGGTGTTTGCATATTCGGCGCTTTCGGGAAAATGGAGTGCCTATTTTCTATTGCGCCGGATGCAAGTTCTTGTGGTTAGCACATTGGAGCAAGGGTGAAGAAGTTAGAAGTGAAAATGAGTTGGTCGCGAAGACGCTGGCGTCGGTCAACTGACCGGACGCTGGGTCTGAAAGCACCGGACGCTGGCTGGCTACGTCCGGTCAGGCTGACGTACGATGACGCAGAAGCTAGAGTATGACCGGACGCTGGCTGCGTCCGATCAAGTGTGACCGGACGCGTCCGGTCAAGGTCGGTACCTTACTGGAAACGACCGGACGCTGAGGGTTCAACGTCCGGTCAGTTGAAAGCTGCTGCGTCCAATCAAGTCAAGTGACCGTTGGAACCAGGACACGTGGTTGTCTGTGGGCGATCGGACGCTGAGGTCCAGCGTCCGGTCAACACGACCGGAGCGTCCGGTCGGCCCGACCGTTGCCCAGTGAAGGGGTAACGGCTAGTTTAGCCCTTGGGGCTATAAATAGAAGTGGCCTTCGGCCATGGCTGGTGCTGAGCACCTAAGGGGACTTAGTGTCCATGCTTGTGAGTGCTTGGGAGCCCTCCATCACACATATACTTGATAGTGATCATTCGATTGTGTGAGTGAGCGATTCTAGTGCGATTGCATCGTGAGGTTGCATCGAGTGGCACTAGGTGATCGAGTTGCAAGCCGGTGATGCTTGTTACTCTTGGAGGTTGCCACCTCCTAGACGGCTTGGTGGTGGTCTCCGTCGAAGCCCGCAAGAAGCTTGTGCGGGGCTCCGGAGAAGAGCTTGTGAGGGGTACTTGTGCTCACCCCGCGGGAGCCACGAAGAGCAACTCTAGTAAAGCGTGTCATTGAGCTACCCTCACTCAAGGGGTAGGTTCTTGCGGCGCCCGACGTGCGGGCTTAGCGGGTGATGCTAATTAGCCGCCGAACCACCAAGTGAGCGGTCGACACAACGGGGACTAGCGTGTTGGCAAACACGTGAACCTCGGGAGAAAAATCATCGTGTCAACCTTGTTCTTCCCGTTGGTTTGCATCCCCTTTACACAAGCTTGCAATTACTTTTATACATATTAAGCTTGTGTAGTTGCTCTTGTAATTAGATAGCTTGTGTAGCTTGCTAATTACCTTCTTGCTTGTGTAGCATAGAAGTAGCTCCCTTGAGTGGCTAATTTGGTTTTAGTAACCTTGTTAGTCACATTGCTTAGCTTGTGTAGCTAAGTATTTGCGCTCTCTAATTAGGCATTGGTTGCCTTGTTATTGAGCATTGCTAGTGAGCTTAGTTGGATTTGTGCTTTTGCTTACCAGCATGTGTAGGAGCTCCCTTGTTACTTAAAGTACTAGTGGCATAGGTTTGTGTGACCTTGCTCCTAGAATTGTTTAGGAGAGCTCGGCACCTTAGTTGCATAATTAGTATCTTTGCAAGGTGCTAGTGAACATATATAGAGGGGTGTAGTCTTGGCAAGACCGATTGTTTTAATTCCGCATTTATATCGATTAGCCGACGCGACTAATTTTAGAAAAGACTATTCACCCCCCTCTAGTCCGCCATCTCGACCCTTCACTTCTTCCTCCTTCCTCCAGGCCGCGGCGGGGCTCGCAGGGGCCGTCTGCCCTTGGGGCCGGCGCCGGGCAAGCGGGGCGTGGCCGGGGGCGCCGCTGCGGGGCCGTCGAGCAGCCGGGGTGGCCCGGAACCGGTGGCCTGGAGGCCGACCCGGGGTGGGGCGGGGCGGCGCCGGAGCGGGGCGGCGGCCGGGGCGGGGGGAGGGCGGGCAGGGGCGTTCGGCGCCAGGCGCGGCCGGGGTAGGGAGGGGCGGCGCCGGGGGGGGGGGCGGCGGGGGGCGGCGGACGGGCCGACGGCGCGCCGGCGCGGGGTTCGCGGGGCGAGTCGGGGACGGGGCGGCGCGGGGCGGTCGGGGCCGGGGTGGAGTGGGGCGGGCCTAAAACCCAGACATCATCCGACGTCGCAACTTGCTCGAAACCTTCTCAATTTTTTACCATAGACTCTACGTGCGATAACACGACGCCCCGACAAGTTTCGTCATTTTTGGACTTCGTTCGGATTTTATATAATTTAAATACACTTTTCCTGCAGGTACCTCGTCATGTTACATCAACAAGATGCTCGAAATTTCATGTGAGTTCCTGGATACGGCCTCAACATACATCAAATATCATGAATATCATTTTTTGAACGACCAAATTCGATTATTCCATGCACCTGCAGTTCAAATTTGAAATATTCCATAAAATTCAACGAAACAAAAAAAACTAACGAAATATAGCAAAAAAAAGTCAAAATTGTCTCAAATTTGAACATGGAGTTTTAAATAATGTGGGAAGGCCTCACAAAAAAAATGGGTCAAAAAAACCAAAAAAAAATATTTTGCCAAGTGACAGGAAGTGGCACTCGGCAAAGAAGGGATCTTTACAGAGTGCAGGGCCTTGGCACTCGACAAAGGCCCTCTTTGTCGAGTGCCAAGGCCGGCACTCGACAAAGAATTTTTTTTAAAAAAAATTGACGGCGTGGGAGGGCTCGGCCGTCAAGTGCCATTTTTTTTTTGCCGTGTGCCACTCTTTGCCGAGTGTTGCACTCGGCAAATAGGGCTTTTTGCTGAGTGCCGCCCTTTGCCGAGTGCCGGGCACTCTGTGGCACTCGGGAAAGCCACTCTTTGCCGAGTGCTAGACTTTGCCGAGTGCCAGTGGCTTCGCTGAGTGCCCGATTTTTGGCACTCGGTAAAGCTGGCGGCACTCGGTAAATCTGTGTTCTCCCGTAGTGTATTTTTTATATTTAGTTAAATTTTTAAAAATTTGACTCATCACCACGGAGCTATAAAATAAAAAGAGACAAAAACTTGGCTTGCAGCATCCACCATCCATCGGCCCCTGCACTGGCATGCAGTAATCATGCAGCATGAGCAGCAGGACAGTACGTACGCAACGACACACAACTACACAAGGCGCGGGCAGGGGCAAGCACGTCGCCGTCCCCAGACCACCTGTGGTCTCCGCGTCCCTCCGCGTCTCTCATGTTCTAAAGAAGCCAACCTCCCATAAAGAAACTCTCGAGCCAATCCAGAGGTCGCACAGGAGAGCGCGGAGAGCGATGGATAGATGGCGTCGGCGTCGCACTACACCCCCCATCTATCTCCCCCACCACTTGATGCCCGCCCACTGATGCCGGATAGCGCTAGCTAGCGTTGCGCTGCGTTGCACCAGACAAGACACGACCGAGCTAGCTTGCAGCTATTCCAATATAGCATGGCGAATTTTTCTAAAAGCTAACACATTTATTTATATTCTCTCTGCGTGTACTACAAATCTGTACTATAGGTAGTGCCAATTTTGCCAACAAATATGTGAGGCCTTGTTTAGTTTCAGGGTATAAAGTTTTGGGACATCACATCGGGTGTCACATGGAGATGTTGTATAGGGTATTCGAATATTAATAAAAAAATAAATTACAGAATCCCTCAGTAAACCGTGATACGAATTTATTAAGTCTAATTAATCCATCATTAGCACATGTACTGTAGCACCTTGTTATCAAATCATAAACTAATTAAGCTTAAAAATTTTGTTTCGTAAAGTAGTCATAATTTTTTAATCCATATTTAATACTTTGTACTTATATCTAAATATTGAATATGATAGGACGTAAATTTTTGGAGCAACTAAACAACCCCAGAGTTGCGGTGAGAAGAGACGAGACGAGGCGGCCTCATATGCGCTAGCTAGGACTAGGAGAGGAGACTATTCTAGCTGTAGCTATATAGCTAGCACGAGAGCAGGCCAGCCAGGGCACAACCAGCAGCTGCAAGCCTGCAACTGCCACTGCAGCTGCATGCATCTGTACTTGGTGGCGAGAGGGAAGGAGCTTTAAGCCTAGTCGTCTCCTCCGTCCCCTCGGCTGGCGCTTACTTGCATGGTCCCCCGGCCGGCCCTCCTCTTGCTCTCCTCCCTCTCCGACCTCACCGCAGTCACGGCGCCCATCCGTGCCCCTTAAAACCGCACCAACTCGTAGCCAAATTCTTGAGCTCACACCCACATACACGAAAGCATATACCAAGCTTGCTTGTCGCCTCACAATCTACGACGAAATTAAACGAGCTCTAGCCAGGTAGAATTCTTCTTGGGGGCGCGCAGCAGCAGCTAGCTCGCAGCGGGCCATGGCGAAGCCGCAGGAGGTGCGCAGCGTCGACTCCTTCTCGCAGCTGCCGTTCATCCGGCCGGCGTCCGCTCCGGCGCAACCGAGGGACGCCACCATTCGGCTGTTCGGCTGCGACTTCTCCAACGACCAGCAGCAGCGGCAGGCCAAGCAGCAGGACGCCGCGGCCGACTCCCCCGACGCCGCCAACGGCAGCACGGTCACGTCCGAGAGCAACGGCGGCGCGGCTGCAGCGGCCGCGGCCGCGGCCGCCGAGAGGAAGTTCGAGTGCCACTACTGCTGCCGCAACTTCCCGACGTCGCAGGCGCTGGGCGGGCACCAGAACGCGCACAAGCGCGAGCGGCAGCACGCCAAGCGGGCCCACCTCCAGGCCTCCCTCGCCATGCACCGATATGTGCCCGGCCACATGTACGGCCACTTCAACTACCACCACCACCACCACCTCGGCGGCGGCGGCCGCTTCGACCAACCCGCGCCGCCACCGCTGCCGCTGCCTCCCCCGCCGCCGGCGCACTACCCGATGTGGACGAGCGCCAGCCCCGCGGGGCCCTACGGCGGCGGCGGAGGCCCAGGCTCCATGTCGCAGCCAATCAACGGTAGCCCGGTGCCGGCGGAGCTCTGGAGGGTGCCGCCCCCTGCTGCGACGACAACCACTACTGCGGCCATGGAGAATTTCGGCATGTATGGCCGGCACGGCGCCGCTGGTGGCACGGCTATCCTGGTCGGGCCGGCTGGTGGGGAGGCAGCAGCATGCAAGGACGAGAAGGCGGCGATGAGCTTGTTGTCCCCCTCCCCCTCGCTCTCGTCTTGCTCGTCCACGTCGCCGGAGAAGAAGCTAGGTAGGTGTGAATTGGGCCACCAGAAGGAGAGTGTTAGCTTGGACCTCCATTTGTAATTCTTTCTTGTTTATTTATTTTTATTTAGGTCTCCGATCTCCCCTTGCTTGTGGATTAGCAGTTGCCAGCGCGTGTCAATTCTCATAGTTTTCTAAATAATCGTTTCTACGTACTTTTTTGCCGTACGTCTGAAATTCAAGTTTTAACTAGAGCAGCTTCCAATTCTTGTGGCCCTTTCTGCTATATACAAGTGATCGATGACGAAATTCAGAAAAAAAAAAAACTTCTTCCTCGGTCATGATCGACAGGGAAAAAAGGATTAGGAAAGACAGACTTGTTTCTTGCTTGTGTGTTACAGTGTTAGAAACAAGCAGCTAAGGTAGCAGCTCGATCCATTTAGTGGCATGAGGTACGACGACCCATGAAAAACTTGCATGTTCATTTATTTACGTGGGGGAGGAAGAAGAATTGGGGTAGAAACTGCAGGAGGGAAATTAAAGAACTGCATCGATCCAATGTAGATTGGAAATGTGTGGATCTAATGGTCTAAACAAGGCATGGATCCAAGGCTGGCCGTACGTAGATGATGGTCCCTTAGGGCCGGGGGGGGGGGGGGGGGGGGGGGGGGCGATGCACATAATGTACATGACCTTTCTTTATACGTCCGTACGATGTTGTGTTTAGTTCACGAAATAAAAATTTTTGGATGTCATATCGGATGTTTCGGGGATGTTAGAAGGGATTTTCGGATACTAATAAAAAAAAACTAATTACATAGCTCGGCTGGAAACTGCGAGATGAATTTATTAAGCCTAATTAATCCATCATTAGAGCATATTAGTTACTGTAGTACTTATGGCTAATCATGGCCTAATTAGTCTTAAAACATTCGTCTCGCGATTTCCAACCAAACTGTGCAATTAGTTTTTTTCGTCTATATTTAATACTCCATGCATGTGTCGCAAGATTTGATGTGATAGTTTAGGATGAAAATTTTTGGGAACTAAACCAAGCCAGGCCTGAATTGCTTTGTACAGAGATGGCTCTTTTTAGCATGTGCTCCCACGAGCCAGGTGTTCCATGTACTTTCAGCTTCCTCGTATAGATGCGTAATATAATTTACTAATGGCAGCTTGGCACGTGAAGGAAAAAGCCATGTCGATAGTAACAGCTCGCTAGCTAACACAGGGATTTTTAAAAATGGGGAAGGAACATGTTCTTTCTGCCATGTACGGATAGAAAGGTTCGATTTATTAGTATATATAAAATATAAAAGGAACATGGGAGGTACTATTATTTTGGTTTGGTTCTCTGCTCTGACTCGAGGCGTATAAACAAAGAAAAAGAACCAAGTTTCAAAAAAAAAACAAAGAAAAAGAACCTAGAACATGTGATGTATAGAGTCGTATATGCTGTGACCAATTCGATCCAAAAACATAAGCGGATAGAAAAGAGCAATTTACTTTATATTTATGGGTTCAACACTCCCCACAAATTCCAGACCTTCGACTCTCATAGCATATAGACTTGTATGTCGACCCGTTTGGTCTAGAGTCTTGGCACCTAGGGTTTCCTAGGCGTCTCGAGGGAGAGTTCGGCAACTACTCGTTCTCGTCTTTCTTTCCCGCTTCCTTCCCGGGACCCAGTGGCGGAGCCACAGGATACGCCGGGTATGCATCGGCATACCCTGCAAAACCGACGGAAAGTAGTATATATATACTATATAATATAGTGTATACGTTGTATTTATAAAAATGAAAAATGAAAAAGCATACCTGGACACCATCGCTTGATGACGGGAGGCCCATGTAATGCGACCTACTCGGCAAGTGAACCCATACTGTATGCGCGCTCTGAGTCTCCAACTCTATACACGACGTTTCAGTTTCCTAATTTGAGTACGGAGCCACGGAGGAACACACCGCCTGCGCCTGATGCTCTGACCGGGTGAGTCGAGTCGGTGCCGCCCTGGGCCCTGGTGCCTGTCGGCTGCCGCCCTCCGCCCTGCTCTGAATTGGAGGATTGCCGTCTATTTCTCGCACGTCTTGTCTGCAATTTTTATGGTAATTTAATCTTTGCTCTTCAGTTTTTTATAGAAAAATTATTGTTTAGCCTTTTGAATGATTATCTAGTCACTTTCGTTGAGCGAGATATTTTTTTTAAAGTTGATGAAAATGATATAGTCAAGACATTCATGTCCCTTCGTAAGCGTCGAATAAACCAATGAGAAAAATAGCATTGTAAGTCTCTGGTACTCTTTCATGCCTATATTTGAACTATTTATATTATATTTAGTGGATGGTCTGAATCTAATCCTTGAATTTATTGAATCAAATTGTAAAATTTACAATTATTATCGAATTGCTAAAATAGATTTATCGAACTGTATATAAAATTTTTTGAGCGGCGTACCCTAAGCTAAAATCCTAAATTCGCCGCTGCCTGGACCTCGATACGATTTCATCCTGTGATCGATCCCAGGTCTTCCACGTCCTATTCCAGCTGTGTCCACGTCTTCTCCGGCGATCGGAGCCTGTAACCCAATTTGCTAGCCCTTGGTAGTTGTCGTCACTGTCGTGTTTGTCCCTTCTGGTTCTGGGAGTTTGTAGCGGGAACAATGGAAGGAGTGGAGGGTCTGATGGGGAATCTCAAGCTGTCGGAGGCGGAGAGGGGTGGTGTGAAGATCGGTGGTGGTGCGGGCGGCAGAAAGTCTCGGATCCAGGAACCGCAGGCGGTGGGGAAAGTCTTGACGGATTGGTTGATTATGCCAGAAACCCTAGAGCGGTCCCTAGGAAAGGTGTGGTGTCCGATCAAAGGGGTAACGTGCAAGGATCTGGGGGAGAATCATTTCCTCTTCACCTTCCTGCAATCTTCGGGGGAGAGGAGGGCTTTGGAAGATGGGCCATGGATGATTTCCAAAGACTTGGTGGTTATGGCGGATTTTGATGAAACTAAAACTTTGGAGGAGATGGATTTCAACCATGCATGTGCCAATTTGGGTCCGGGTGTCGAACCTTCCTCTCGGTATGCTGGATGAGGAGACGGGAGCGATTCTGGGGGACAAGATTGGAATGTTCAGGGAGGTGGATGTCGGGTATGATGGTTTGGCGGCGGGCAAGGTTTTGAGGATCAAGGTAGTGATTGATATTCGTACGCCACTCATGCGAGGTATTATGGTGAAGGTAGGCAGTGAGGAGAAGGACAAATGGTGCCCCTTTGCTTACGAGTTTTTGCCAGGTTTCTGCTACACTTGTGGCTGCATTGGCCTTGTGGATAAGCAGTGTGAAATCAGATTGGAGAAAGGTGAAAAGTAGCAATTCTATAAGAGTCTGCGGTACATACCAGAGAGGATCCTAGGTACTAGGACAAGGGGCCCCTAGCAGAGTGGGAACTCCGACCAAAAATCCTATGAAGGCCGTGGTGGTCGCTGGGCACCGTTAGGTTCGGGTAGCGATGCTTTGACTTGGAGAAAGAAGGGAGAAGAGGCTGTTGAGAAGGGGGGGGGGGGGGGGGGGGGGGGGGGGGGGGGGGGGGGGGGGGGGGGGGGGGGGGGGGGGGGGGGAGATAAGCAGTCCGCCAAAATTTCCTGGCAATGAGCGGGAGCAGGAGAGTTTGGCAAATAAAGCTCTACTGCCGGAACTTTCAGACCCTGTGGATGACGAACAAATTTTTGAACGACGAGAAAGAGGATGGAGAGGAGTGGTGGAGAGAAGCATGGTTCTAAAGATGGCAAAAAGCGCTCTTATAGGCGCCAAAAACGTGTGAGTTCAGAGATGGTGGGAGATGGTGGGAGCGTTGTTCTATTGGGGAAAAGAGGTTTGGAGGATGAGGAGATGCTGGACAATAATGGTGTAAAGAAGACAAAGTTGATGGGTGAGTTGGGTTTCAACCAGGCTGGTGAATTCTCTTTAACAGCGGGGACGACGGACCGGTCCTGCGGGACACAATGAAGCTTATCGCCTGGAACTGCCGGGGTCTGGGCAACCGCCCGGCAGTTAGGAGTCTTCTGGAGCTCCAGAAGACTAAGGGTGCGGACGTTCTTTTCTTGTCGGAAACAAAGCTAGATAAGAGGAGAATGGAGAGGTTTCGGTGGTTGCTGGGGTTTGAGTAATATGGTGGTCAGAAACTGCGTTGGAAAAGGAGGGGGTATTGCTGTGTTTTGGCAGCGGGGGATCAACGTGGTTCTCAGGAATTTCTCTGATAACCATATTGATGTTGATGTGAAGGAGGATGATGGATTCCAATGGAGGTTCACCGGTGTCTATGGCTTCCCACAAACAGAAGACAGGCATAAAACATGGACTCTGTTGAGAGACTTGCATGCATAGGAGGTGTTGCCGTGGTTATGTGTAGGCGATTTCAATGAGATTTTATTTCCACATGAGAAAGAGGGGGATGTCCAAGATCACGGGCACAAATGGACAGATTTAAGGAAGCTCTTGATGACTGTGAGCTCCAAGATCTGGGGTTCGAGGGTGATGTTTTCACTTGGCGAAACCACCACCAAAGGGTGTAGGGCTATATACGTGAGAGGCTAGATCGGGCATTGGCAAACTTGGCCTGGAGGAGCAGGTTTCCTACTGTTCATGTCTTGAATGGTGATCCCCACCATTCGGATCATAGGCCGGTTGTGGTGACGACTGAAAAGAAGGAGGAGGGAAGGTTGCAGGCGAATCGACCTTTCTTTTTTGAGGCCGGCTAGCTGGAGGAGCAGAGGTGTGAGGAGGTGGTCATGGATGGTTGGGAAGAGGGTTTAGCTGAAGGTTTGGACAAGGTGGCGCTGCTGATTGAAAGGGTAGCTTCTGGCCTGTGCTCTTGGAGCACAAATGTGTTGGGTGACTGGGAGAAACGTCGGAAACAAATTAGAAGGGAGCTTGACAAATGTCGTCGGGCTTCGTTGAGTACGGAAGGGGTACGTAACAGCTCTAGTGCTACGAGCTCGCTTAGCATCAAGATTTAGACCTAAGAGGATTTACCGAACGATTTTCTCAGATTTTAAAATTTAACTTATGCTTAAAAGTATCATTTTTTCGAATTATATTGAATAACGGGTTAATTAGTTTCTAGATGTTTTATTTCTATGAGTTAGTATGACGTATGGACTAGTGTATGAAATACGTAGTGGTTGGAATTAATTAGGTTTAGACATATTAAAAATTTTGGCAAAGGCGCTAAAGGTTGTTGGTTCTAGCTAAGTTATTATCCTCTCTAAATCAGAAAAGAATTGTAGATAATGTCATTTTGGCATTTAAATTCCAACAAAACTGGTTAGGCAATATATCTATGTTTTTGCACGACCGGTTGCATCGAGATTGTGTACTTGAACACGGTGTAGGTTGTGGTTGGTCTGGAAGTCACGATGCTCTCGTAAAATTTTCCAATTACGCTTTGAACGTGTTAACCATGTTAGTGGCGCTCTATCCATGGACCGGCGTTCTGCGCGACCTGTCTATCTTGGCGCCTCTCTTTCTTTCTCGCTGGTCATCTTCTGGTCGTATGGGTTGTTTCGTTGGGGAGATGGTAGTGTCAACTCTAGGGTAGTGCATGTTGGTTGGAACTTGGCGAGCCAATCCGCGGTTTTTGCGTCTCTTTTAAATTCATGCGCATCACTACTCACCGTCGTACGGCTCGGCCTGCGGTCGCCACGTGCATTGCCTGCCTTCCGTTTGGCCAACGTGGTGCTTCGCCTACCGCACGGCCCACCTAACCACGGAGGAGCTGGCTACTTTCACTATCCTATCATGTTGCACCCGTTGATTCCGTGTTACTGCTCCTCTCGTCGCGCCGAGAGCGTCCCGCCAAGTTTGAGTCATCTCGTCCATGCACCGCTCCTGTGTTGGCACATGGCCACTACCCTCGCTGGCACTGCCCCTGCGTGCGCCTTGTCCGGCAGCCCACGTCTTGCTCGATCCTCATCGGCCCCGCTCTCGTCCTTCCGGCCATGGCCGCACATGCTGCTGACCCCTACCCTCTGCTTCTTGAGGACGCCAAGCTGCTGCTCTGGCTCTGCTCTCCCTCTCTGGCTGCTGCGCGCCGTGGCCACGTCCGCCATGGGAGCGGAGTGGAGCTCCGCCCGGAGATGCTTCTCCCTGTTCTCTACCCGAGCCACCACCTCTATCCATCTCCCTCGCGTGCCCGCGTCGCCGTGGCCTGCTCCCCACGCCCTGACCACGCCGTGCGCCCCAGGCTCGCGCTCGCCACGCGCCGACCTCCGCGACCACCCGCGCCTGCGGCCGTGATGGCCGCAGTACCGCGCCGCCTCCCATCGCGCCTGCTGCGCCGTTGCCCGGCTCCCCGCATGAGCGCGCATGCCCCGTGGCCTCGCGCTGGTCCACAGCTCCCATGGCGCTGCCCTCCCGAGCCCACATTGCCCCGCACCTCGTCCCCGTCGTGGCGGCGCCACCGCTAACCCCGCCGTCGTCCGCACCAGGTTGCCCTGCTGCTGACGCCCGCATGTAGCACCGGTGCCCCCTCCTCTTCCTTCCCACAACGCCGCAGCCACCAGGGCCAGGGCGCCGTTGCCGTCGCAGCCGATGTACCGCCACCATGGCTCGCACGAGCAGGCTTTCGAGGGTCTGCTTGGGTCTGCCGCGACCAGCCCGTGGTTGTGTGGGCTCCCGTGCCCCTCATCGTCGGGTTCCCGCCACCGTCGTGCCTTCCCCGACTGGGATTGACCACCGGGCGGTGCTCCCCTGTTTGTGCTCTGCTTTGAGGATGAAGAGAAGGTGAGAAGTGGAAATAGAATTTTTCTTTAGGTCCAGATGCGAAACACGAGACTCGTATGAATAGTGTCACATAGTGTTGTTTACCTTGAGTTAAATAAGGGAAAAGCGCAGGGTCCTTTTTGCATAGTTGCACGCCCTCTCTAGGCCTTGGCTGCGTGGGCCGCCGCCACGTGCGCGCCTGGTGAGCCACCGGCCTCCGCTGGGCAGCCGGCCAGGCGCACCGCTGGGCCGGCCTATCGCCGCCACGCTGCGGGCCGCTCGTTGGTCCGGCCTGCTGCGCGCGTGGCCGCTTCACGCGGGCCGCGTTGGGGCTGCTGGGCTATGGCCTGCCTGCCTAATGGGTCGTCCACGCTGCCTACCCGCGCCAAGGCCCCGCGCGCGCCTTTAGGTCAAGCCGGTTCGCCGGTCGCGGGCCACGCTGAGGCCGCGCTCGCCGTGGGCCGAGTGGGCCGCGGTATTCTTTTCTTTTTCCAAGGAATTAGTGAAGATTTTCTAATATAAATTATTAGCTGATTTTGTTATTTAAATATAAAATCATTTAGGAGTCCAAAAATTGTGGAACAAATTTCGTTGGGTTCCTAAAATCATGATCTATCTATTAGCGTAATTGGTTCATCTAGTTGGTGCTATTTTTAGGGTTGCTCTAATTATTTTAAAATATTTAATATTATTAAAATGTGAACTTGTGGGAATTTTTGTGGGGAAATGGTGATAGTACTGACCCTAAAATTTTTACGGTAAATTTCTAATATTATCAGCTGCTCACTGTAATTTTTGTAGCTCCAGAATAATCTATTGCTAGATAGATAATGATGCTCTATTTCGAATAAAGATTAAATTGATAGAATGGGATAAAGAAACAACTTGGGTTTGTATAACTAAAATACTTGTTGGGAAATGACATCTTTCTTGACGATGTTGATACATAGAGTAGTATGTTAGTCATTAGAGCTAGCTTGTTAGTTCGTAGTATGTACTCTGCTTTAAGAGTTGTGGTTGCCGTGTTAATTATTTGTTGCATCATTTGCATCAATGCATATCATATAGGTACGATGATGGATCAACGAATTAATTGAAGGATGATTGGGAATCTGAAGATGGTAATGGTATTATCTCCAGGAGATGATGCAATGGGCTTTCTATTCAGATGATGGTGGATGATCTGAAGATGCAGATACTAACTTTTTAGTATATATTTTACCTAGGCAAGCCCTGGTGCATAACCTCTACTTTTCTACACTTTAAATTATATTTGTGCATTAAGTTTTAAGGAGTTGAATAAAACTCACTTGCATATATATACCTTTATCCTATGAGTCTTACTAATATGACAGGATCATGTAGATTACTATGCTACAGGACTCCGATAGAAGTCAAGTGATTGTCTGTCACTCGCGAGAGATAGAAAATATACTATTGTTGTTACTATATTATTATCACTTGGAATATATAGATGGTGAAAGAAACAATGGAGCCGGACAGGGATATGGTTTGGGTATTGGTGGGTGTAAAAGGTTGTGTCTTGCTACCAACGGGGCATAGCTTGGTTACACTTTTTCCCTATCTATGTCGGTTAAAGATCGGTTGTTGCATTGGGTTCTAGGCAGGTCACAGACTTATTATCCCGAGCACATACTTATGTATGGGCGTATGAAAGACTTGTTACTCTCTTATCATGGGTTTCGGCTCTTTCCGGACCGACTTTCATGGTGGTTTTTGGGTGGAGGTCCTTGCACCGCTCTGAGTCTAGGACTCAGGAGCGGGGCTTGGAGTCCAAGTTTGGACGGAGACCTATACCCTGTGACAGAAGAGTAGTGGGTTGGTCCTGCTTGTGCTTGGGGTACAAGCATGGCGTGTGTTTTGTGGTTTCCAGCTGGGCACATTGATTCACGAATCACCGGACGATCCGGTACGGCTTATCTACAGTCTAACAACGTAGTAAGAACTGGAAGATGAAAGATGGTAAAATGATTTTGATTGCTTATCACCTGCTTGAAAGTAGCACAGGTGCTTATATAGAATGGTTAGTTAATGAACTAATGATGATTGCTAACAAAATCAAATATAAGGACGCACATTTAGTAATGCTCCTACAGATGCAATAAACCCACAAGCCAGATAGTCTTGCATATCCTTAGAGTCTTTTCTTTCCTCCTATCAGGTAAGTCTTGCTGAGTATAATCGAGTATTCAGAGTTTTATTTCCCCCATGTTGTAGGTGACAGACGGATGCTAGAGCTGACTCTTGTGTGTGGATCTCTCTTAGTGGGCTCAGAGAGGATTCCTTTACGCTGCGATCATAGTTTTTATTTATAACTCTCACTAAATGTTTTTTTATAAATAGAAGTTTTATAATCTGTTGTCATAGTTTATATCAATGTTTCATCATGTCAGGAATAGATATTTATTTCCGATGTTCTCTGCTCACATGTTTATATTCCACTGTTAAATTAAATTATTCATAACTCTGATAACATGATTACATTCCGCTGTTATAACAATGAATATTATACTCTGATGCTGCATAGAAAGTAATGTAAGAAATGATTTAAGAATGTTGTAAGCTTTATTCTCTCATTTGTGATCCTGATGGAAAAATATGGATTTTTGGGTTCTCCCTTGGGGTGTGCTCGACGGAACCGCGTGATTTGGTGTCCTCCCTTGAGTACTTAGTGTCTAATAGAAAACAAGTACTCCTGGAAGGCATTAGATTAGACGGTTCTGCCACAGGGTATCAAGGGAAGTTGTGCTGCATTTTAAGCTTGATAAATTAGAAGAGCAGATTGACATCTATTGGCGCCAAAGAGCTCACACAAAATGGCTGAAAGAGGGTGATAGAAATACGAACTTTTTTCATGCCTCGTGCTCTGAACAGAGGAGACGAAATTGTATTGGGAGGATAAGTAATGGGCAAGGAGGATGGATAGAAGATGAGGGAGAAAAATAGGAGTTTATAACTATTTTTTGGCAACTTTTCAAGTCTTCTGTCTAGGGGGATGCGCAGCAACTTCTACAAGCTGTTCATCCCCGTGTGACAGCAGCTATGAATGAGGATCTCATGGCAGAGTTCAACAATGAAGAGATCAAGGCTGCGTTGGATGCCATTGGTGACCTCAAAGCGCCTAGCCCCGATGGTATGCCGGCGATCTTCTTCAAACGCTTTTGGGGTGTAATGGGCCCAAAGATAGTTGAGGAGGTTTTGATGGTGTTGAATGGAGGATTGATGCTAGAACACTGGAATGACACAACAATCGCTTTGATCCCAACGGTGCAGTGTCCAGATAAGGTGACGAACTTGAGACCTATTAGTCTGTGCAATGTGCTTTACAAATTTATTTCCAAAGTGCTGGCCAATAGACTAAAGAAGGTGCTGCCATCTGTTATTTCTATGAACCAAAGTGCCTTTGTTCCTGGATAGCTTATTTCTAATAATATTTTGATTGCATATGAATTGACCCACTTTTTGAAGAATAAGAAGCATGGTACAGAGAGCTTTGCAACGATAAAACTAGATATGAGCAAGGCTTATGATCATGTAGAATGGTCATTCCTGGAAGCTATGATGTTGAAGCTGGGTTTTTCTGAAGCTTGGGTGGCACTGATTATGAAATGTGTATCCTCAGTCTCTTACAAAGTCAAAGTGAATGGCAATTTATTGAAATCTTTTTCTCCAGAGCGGGGACTGCGTCAAGGGGATCCTTTGTCCCCCTATTTGTTCCTGCTTTGTGCTAAGCAATTCAATGTTTTTTACAGGAAGCTGAGCAAAATGGTTCAATAAAAGGAGTGAAAATTTGTCACCGAGCACCAAGTGTTTCGCATCTTCTTTTCGTTGATGACTCCTTGCTCTTGGTCAAGGCTAATAGGGAGAATGCAATGCAAATACAAAGGATTTTGGAGATGTATGAACAGGTGTTGGGGCAGACAATTAACAAGGACAAATCAGTTGTTATGTTTAGCGCAAATGCTAGGGATGTTGATCGAGTTGAGGTGAAGGGAATTTTATAGATTGCTAAAGAAACTATGAATGACCATTACCTAGGCTTGCCTGTTCATGTGGGGAAGTCACAGACAGCTACTTTTAGTTATCTAAATGATCATGTGTGGCAAAGAATTTAGGGTTGGAAGGAGAAAATGCTCTCAAAAGCAGGTGAAGAGATCCTGATCAAGGTGGTAGCACAAGCCATCCCCACCTTTGCGATGGGGTGCTTCGACCTCTCTAAAACTCTTTGTGACAAGATCAGTTTCCTGATTTGCAAATTTTGGTGGAGCCAACAAGACAATGAACACAAGATGCACTGGTTGAGTTGGGAAAATTTGACACAAGCAAAAGGTGATGGGGGTTTGGGGTTTAGGGACATATATTGACAGTGCAATCATGCCCTAATTGTGGGTTTTGGTGATAATAACCACGCAATTAGAGAACTAAGGAGATTATCGAGATGGCAAGCAGTAAATCTATAATCGAGGATGTTATATGAAATGGAGGAACCCACAATTACAAATGTTGATGGCTTCAAATTCAAAGGAGGTTTAAATTCTTTTATATTTTGAATTTGACTATAGAAAAAGTTGTACTTTAAAGGGAGACACAATGCTTAAGCTAACATGTGCTGCCAAGTGCTCAATCCTACACATGTAACCTCGGTTTTATAGCCAGGACAACCATCACTTCACTCTTATCCTTGCTGCCTTGCCTGGTACGGCAGTGCCGCACCTAGAGAGAGGCACTACAGTAGAGCGGCACTGCCACACTTGAGCCACGGCACTATCATGACTTAAGTGACCGTTAGGGGGCTAAGGGTATTATACCTTTCCCCTTACTCCCCAATGTCCCTCTCTTCTTCCAACCCGTTCAGTTCGACCAGAACACAGCAGAGTGCTCTTCTCTCTCTTCTCCGTTGGTGACCTTGAGCTCCCTAGCTTCTACATTGATTTCCCATCATTCCTTGAGAAAAGAGGTCTCAAACTCGATTAGAGAGCAAATCCTTTGATTCCCCAACTCAAAAGAGCATTGGTTCACGTTTTGGCCGACGATTGTGTTTATTACTCTTGGAGTTTTGCTCCTAGCTAGCTAGAGCGTCGCCCGTGGAGCTTGCCACCTTATGTGATAGCCTCGGGAGGATTGTAACCATCTCTTGAAGCTAGAAAACTCACCAATCATCTGAAGAATTGAGTCTCTTGACTTGAGAATGAGGAAGGGTTACAAAGCCCTAAGCCTTAGTGGCTAACCTCAATAATGTGGACTTAGGCATGCCTTGGTGGTGAACTAAACCATGGGATAAATCATCGTATCACCTTGTGCTTGATTTACATCATTTGCATTTTATATTGTTGTTGAGGTGATTTCTAGAGTTTGTGGCTGATCTACTTGTATGTGGTGCTCCTATCACTTCTAGTTGTTGATCTGTGTTACATATAATATACCTGCAGGAAGCTCAGTAATTTATTCGATTCAAGTTTTCATTCATAGTTTTTTAATTGTGCCACGAAGTTAGGCAATGCCGTGGGCATAGAGCGGTAGTGCCGTAGGTTGAATTTGACAAAAGTTTGAATGTTTATTTTAACAGGCCTATTCACCCCCTCTAGGCTAACCAGAGATCCTACAAGTGGTATCAGAGCAGGTTATCTCATGTGCGCTTCACCGCGTGAGATATGGAG
This sequence comes from Miscanthus floridulus, assembly GCF_019320115.1. Lineage (NCBI taxonomy): Eukaryota > Viridiplantae > Streptophyta > Magnoliopsida > Poales > Poaceae > Miscanthus > Miscanthus floridulus. The sequence goes on along the minus strand of NC_089587.1, from coordinate 218,382,696 downwards.
CCCAGAGGAGGAACTAGTGGCATGAAGCCAGTGGATGTGGATCTGAAGCGGGTTGATCTACACGACACTAACAGCAGCAAGTTGAGCGTGTCGACAGCAAGCAACACCACGCTACCACATCTTAAGGCTACCGATGCCGAAAGAGCTCTCAATGATGACGAGAGAAGAAAAAGGAAGGAAGCAAGAAAGCTCAAAAGAGAAGCAAGAGAGAAGAAGAAGGAGCAGCAGCGGTTAGAAGACAAGAAGCAAAGAAAGAAAGAAAGAAAGAAAGCTCAAAAGAGAAGCAAGAAGAAAAAGGAGAAAAGCTAGGAAGAAGAAGAGAAGGCAACAAATGCATCATCAAGTGACATATCAAGTAGTTCCAAAGATGGAGATGATGATGAGTCCTACCAAGTGTCAAAGGGGACAAGAATGAGAAGAAAGGAAAGGGCAAAGTCGACAACAACAAATATGTCGCCGTATCCTTTAACTATTCTTCTATACCTATGACTAACCTTGATCGGAGGTCTTTCATCAATGTGCCCGCAGGCAAGCTACCGCATTTCAATGGGACTAACTTTGCCAAGTGAAAGCACTTGATGAGAGCCTATCTTATAGGTCTTCACCCAGACATTTGAATGATTGTTTGTAATGGATTTGAGCCACCAGTTGATCCCAAGAACCCAACACTAGAAGAGATGAGAATCGTTCACCTTAATGGTTAAGCCATAAGTGTGTTGCTTAGTGCTTTGGATGGTGATGAGTACAATAGAGCGATTAGGGTTGATGTTGCCAAGCAAATATGGGACACTTTACACCTAGCACATGAAGGGGTTGACAAAGTGAGAAAGGTAAGAATTGATTTGTTGATGTCAAAGCTCAATCGGTTTGTAATCTTGGATGTAGAGGGGCCACAAGAGATGTTTGATAGGTTGATGACAATGGTGGGCAAGATTAGAGGCTATGGTTGTGATGATCTAGATGATCACAAAGTTGTCAAGATTATGTTGGAGGCTTATTCACCTAGAAATGAGACCGTAGTGACTCTAATTAGAGACAAGAAGAAGTTTGAGTACTTCACACCAAATGATATACTTGGAAGGATCTTGACCTTTGACATGCAAAGAGAAGAAGCAAATGAGAGGAAGAAGCTTAGAGAATTACAAGCAAAGCTAGAAGGCATCAAGATCAAGGATGTAGCTCTCAAAGCTAACAAATCAAGCAAGCAAGGCTCTATAAGCAAGTCCAAGGTCAACAAGCAAGCTTCAACTAGCAAGCCCAAAGTAATCAAGCAAGTCCAAGAAAGAGTAGAAACCACATCATCTTCAAGTGAAAGTGAAAATGATGATGATCAATATCAGAAGGTTGATGATGTTGCTCTCTTTATGAAGAGGTTTCACAAGAGGCTAAAGAAGCAAGGCTACACGGTAGTGAAGAGAAAGTTTCCAAACAAGAAAAAGAGGACATGCTACAATTGTGGTAGCACCAATCACTTCATTGCCACGTGTTCATATGAGATCAAGGACAACAAATACAAGAAGGACAAAAAAGAGGACAAGGTCGACCATAGAAAGAGCAAGAAGTACATAGGAGAGGCTCACATTGGGCATGAATGGGACTCAACTAAAGAGAGCACAAGTGAAGAGGATGAGAAGGTTGCAACTATTGCCATTCACAAGTCATCCCCTACACCAAGGCTCTTCAACAACATGTCCGACAATTACTAATACTCCCCTCACATTTGTCTCATAGCAAAGGGTGAGAAGGTAAAATCCAAATCGAAGGTCAAATCTCCTCCACCTCCTAGTGATATCTCTAGTAGTGATATTAGTGATAGCTCTAGTGATGATGAATCTAGTGATGAAGAAATTGATCAAATAACTAAAAATTTGGATGAAAAGACCAAATTATTCATCACTAAGGTAATGGAGGATTTGGAGAGTGTCCAAGCCGAGCTAGAATCTAGAGAAGAGACTCTTATCCAACAAGAGGATCTCTACATTGCTAGCAAAGAAGCACTTGTATTAGAGAGAAATGAGGTGAAATCCTTGCGCAAGGCTTTGGCCAAAGAGCAAGAGGACCATGCTATTACAAAGAAAGCAAATAATGCTCTCAAGAAAAAGTATTGTGACTTGGATGAAAAGCACAAGGAACTTGATCTACAATATGGCATTCTTTGGGATAGCAACTCACATCCCCCTAAGACAAAGGAAACCTCTACTCCCTCCACTAGTCAAGGTTGTGGAAAATGTTATAATCTTGATTTGAATGCATATTCCACTAACCTTACTAATATGGAGGCTATGAGAAAGGAGATTGCAAGGCTTAATGAGATCATTGGTAAAGGGTGCATGATTGATAAGGCTCAAATCAATGGCAAAAAGAAGGAGGAACAAAAGGGGACACAATACAAGCAAGGAAGGCATCCCTCAATCAAGAATGGGCTTGGACACACAAAAGGAGCCAAAACAAATGGAAGAAGGATAGTGAATGGCTATGAGTGTGTGTAGTTTGAGAGGAAGGGTAGAATTGGTACAGATTAGCCTACACAGCCCACGGCAGTGCAGCGTCCCCGAGCGATAGTGCCACACAGCGGTAGTGTCGCGGTGAAGGGCGGTAGTGCCGCGCCCCGTAAAAATGGAAAGGCTACCAATTCTGTTCCTGATCAAACTAAGCCCAAGAAGAAGGTGTTCTAGTAGAAATAGGTTTTCCAGAAGCCTAAGAAATCAATGTGGGGCACCAAGAACAAGTATGCCTATCAACCAAAGACCCATGCACCTCTACAAAGCTTGACATCATGCTTTGTTTTGAAAAACAACAATAGTGGAAAAGTGGTTACCAAATATGTTGGAAAGGAAACCAACATAGATAGGAATACTTATATTTGGGTTCTTAAATTTCTTATGACTAACATGCAAGGCCCCAAGTCAAGTTGGTGACCTAAATCTAGCAACTAAACTTGTTTTGCAGGCATACTCCTTCAGTGGATCAAGTTGGGTGCTTGATAGCGGATGTACAAATCATATGACCGGAGAAAGGTGTATGTTCTCATCATATTCCTCGATGATGCACTCAAATGAAAATATTGTTTTTGGAGATAATTCAAAGGGGGATGTGATTGGTCTCGGTAAAGTTGCTATAACCCTTGAGAATTCAATTACAAATGTATTGCATGTTGATTCGTTAAGTTACAATTTGTTGTTTGTTTCTCAATTATGTGAGATGGGCTATAGTTGTCTCTTTACAGATAAGGGTGTGGAAGTCTTTAGAAGAGAGGATTCCTCTATTGTCTTTATGGGTCGATTAAAGAATAAGTTTTACTTAGTTGATTTCAATAAAAGTAAAGCTAAGCCTGAGACATGTTTAGTGGCAAAATCTAGCCTGGGTTGGCTTTGGCATCGCTGACTAGCCCATGTTGGGATGAGAAACTTGGCCAAACTTCTAAAAGATGAACACATCCTTAGACTAACAAATGTTCACTTTGAGAAAGATAGGATTTGTAGCGCTTGTCAAACTAGAAAGCAAGTTGGCATACCTCACCCACCAAAGAGCATCATGACCACCAAGCAACCATTAGAGCTAATACATACGAATCTCTTTGGACCGGTCGCCTACCAAAGTCTCAGGGGTAACAAATATGTTATTGTTATTATTGATGACTATTTCTATTTCACTTGGGTATTTTTCTTTTATGACAAGTGCCAAGTTCAAGAGAAGGTGAATATTTGTTAGAACATCTCAAAAGGAGTTTGGTCTTTCCATCAAGAAAGTGAGAAGCGACATGGGACCGAATTCAAGAATACTCTAGTTGAGGAATTTCTTGATGAAGAGGGCATCAAGCATGAGTTTTCAACTTCATACACCCCTCAACAAAATGGTGTAGTAGAGAGGAAGAATCATACACTCATTGGCATGGCAAGGACAATGCTAGATGAGTACAAGACGCTGGACCTCTTTTGGTGCGACGCCGTCAACACCGCTTGCCATGCCATCAACCACCTCTACCTGCACAAGAAGTTGAAGAAAACTTCATATGAGATTCTAACCGGTAACAAGCCTAAGGTATCTTACTTTAGAGTGTTTGGGTGCAAATGTTTCATACTTAACAAGAAACCCAAAACCTCTAAGTTTGCACCTAAAGTTGATGAAGGTTTTCTTCTTGGTTATGGATCAAATGAGCATGCCTACCATGTCTTCAACAAAACCTCCGGGGGAGTTGAGATTGTGGTAGACGTAACATTTTATGAATCTAATGGCTCTTAAGTGGAGCAAGTTGATTCAAGTGTTGTAGGAAAGGAGGATCCACCATATGAAGCAATCAAGCAATTGGCTATTGGTGATATTAGACCACAAGAAGATGAAGTCACTAAAGTGGAGGTTCCTCAAGTTGCTACTTCACCCATTTCCACCGACATACCTGATGCTAAACAGCAACAGACCCCTGCTACAACACCAGCACACTATAGTGTCGCACCTAAGAGTGGTAGTGCCGCGCCTACACAGTCAGCATCAGTTGATTCAACTCTAGCCTGTGGACAAGACCTACAACTCATATTTTAGCAAGAAGATGATGAGGGTTCAGAAGATGAACAAGAGGCCATTGAGCATCCAAGGCTAAGGCAAACAATACAATAGGATCATCCCATTGACAACATCCTTAGGAGTCTTCGAAAGGAGGTAACAACTCGTTCACATTTAGCAAACTTTTGTCAATATTACTCATTTGTTTCCTCTTTGGAACCTCTTAAGGTAGAACAAGCACTTGGAGACCTAGATTGGGTGATGGCCATGCAAGAAGAGCTTAACAACTTTGAAAGAAATCAAGTGTGAACCTTGGTGGAATGACCTAATACCAATGTCATTGGCACCAAGTGGGTCTTCCACAACAAGCAAGATAAGAATGGCGTGGTGACAAGGAACAAGGCAAGATTGGTTGCTCAAGGTTTCACTCAAGTAGAGGGCTTGAACTTAGAAGAAACATATGCACCGGTGGCAAGGCTTGAAGCAATCCGAATGCTTTTAGCCTATGCCACTCATCACAACTTCAAGTTATACCAAATGGATGTGAAGAGTGCATTTCTCAACGGCCCTATTCAAGAACTTGTCTATGTTGAGCAACCACCGAGCTTTGAAGATCACAAGTTTCCCAACCATGTCTACAAACTCCAAAAGGTGCTCTATGGGCTTAAGCAAGCACCAAGAGCATGGTATGAATGCCTTAAGGAATTCTTGCTTAAATAAGGCTTTAAAATAGGCAAAGTCAATCCTACCATTTTCACTCACAAAGCTGGCAAAGATATATTTATATGTCAAATATATGTCGATGACATAATATTTGATAGTACTAATCATTCTTTCTATGAGGAATTTAGTAGGATCATGACCAAGAGATTTGAGATGTCCATGATGGGTGAATTAAAGTTCTTCCTTGGATTTCAAATCAAGTAAATGAAGGATGGAACTTTTATTAGCCAAACGAAGTACACCCATGACATGCTCAAGAAGTTTGACATGGTGAATGCCAAGCCTATCAAAACTTCCATGTCAACCAATGGACATCTAGATCTCAATGATGAAGGGAAAGCCATGGATACTAAGGTATATCGCTCCATGATTGGCTCTCTACTTTATTTATGCGCATCTAGGCCCGATATTATACTTAGTGTGTGCATGTGTGCTAGATTTCAAGCTAACCTGAAAGAGTGCCACTTAGTGGCCGTTAAAAGAATCTTGAGATATTTAGTACACACTCCTAACATTGGCTTGTGGTATCCTAAGGGCTCTAAGTTCGATCTACTTGGGTATTCAGATTCCGATTACGCCGGTTGCAAAGTAGATCGAAAAAGCACATCGAGGACATGTCAATTCCTTGGATGGTCCCTAGTGTCTTGGAGTTCTAAGAAGCAAAATTGTGTGCCTCTTTCCACTACTGAGGCCAAGTATGTTGTAGCCGGTGCATGTTGTGCTCAACTACTTTGGATGAGACCAACCCTTCAAGATTTCAGATGTTGCTTCACCAAAATCCCACTCTTGTGTGACAATGAAAGTGCCATAAAGCTCACAAACAATTCCGTAAGCCACTCAAGAACTAAGAACATAGACATCCGACATCATTTCTTGAGAGACTACGAAACCAAAAGAGATATTGAAATTCACAATGTGAGCACCGAAAAGCAACTAGTCGATATCTTCACTAAGCCTCTCAATGAGTCAATGTTTTGTGCTTTGTGTAGTAAGCTAAATATACTTGATTCTTATAACATGGTTTGAACTATAGCACACCTTGATTGATGAACTAGCATGGATAGGAGAAATGAATTGTAAAGGTTTAAATATTGTGCTTCAAAATGATTTATCAAAAGCTACAAGTACATTATGGTCATTGTTTGTATTGTTTACCTGCTGCTAATCATAATGCGCCTAAGATATGTGTCCATATCCTATATATAGAGAGTTATTTAGTTAGTAGCTATTTCCCGCTGTTCTGGGATGTGTGGCTATGCCACGCCTGTCAGGCGGTAGTGCCATGTTGCAGCAGTGTCGCGTGTGGCAAGCAGCAGTGCCGCACTTTGAATTCCAATCGGAATTCGGCCCACAATAGCCTGTTACTGATGCTGCGTCGGCTGCTGGTCTTCTTCCACGTCACCAACAGCAGCAGAGGCTTTTGGGCAGAGCCATTTCCTCCCTTTCCTCCTCAATCCACGAGTTCCAAAGGTATAACCCTAGAACCATCCCGATCTATGCAATGGAGGTCTTGTGGCTATGTATGTTGCTTTCTGGTAGTAGTGTGAATCGATTGGATATTGGATTGATGATTAACTTGAATCAATATGGAGATTCATGGGTGGAGTGGAATCTGCCTTTGCGGTAGTGCCGTGAGTAGCAGTCTGTTCCTAACAAGATTGCAACTTTACTCGATTTGTGACTCTCAATATTGATTGGATTTAGTCACCAATTCTCATACTACTCATTCACAACCCTATCTTGCACCCTTTTGTCTAACTCCATATCTTGATAGAACTAGGCTTGCTGAGATTATGATAATGGACATTAGTTAGATTATGAGATAAGTTAGGTAAACAAAAGGAAGCAAGATGCAGTCCTAATGAAACAGCCGGTGCGACAGTGCCGCTCTCAGGTGCGGCACTGCCGCATGCCTGGTGGCAGTGCCATATCAATTGCTTCCCTCTCTTGCATCTTAACTCTTCTTGATTATTTAACTTGTTTTATAGGCTAACTTCTACACCCCATTAAAGTTGTTTCTTATTTCGTTCTATCATTATGCATAGATGGCCTCCGGAGGTGAAGATGACCAGAGGGGGAAGAGGAAGTTGATCGAGCCTCATGAAAAGACCATGCCTCATTGTGGTCGTGGTAGGACAATAGCAGGTAGCAGTAGTGCAGCAGGCAGAGGGGCTACTAGAGACAGGGGGAGGAGGGATCAGTTGATCCAGGAGGAGAACTTGGAAAGGGCTAGCCACACCATTCCTCTCGATGCTTGCCTAGACACTCCACCTCACCTTTAGGAGTTTGACAGAGGCTATATCAGAGAGTACTCTGAGGAGGTGATCGTGAGGTGTCCAATTGGCACCCGTGCTCATCCCGTGCTCAACTATGAGGAAAAGCAGAAGATGGTGGAAGAAGCACATGAGAATAATCCTTTTAAGGAGCCAAAGGATTTAGGGGTGGACTATAGATTTTGGAATGAGTTTTATTCCAACTTTTATGCCACTGTGATCTTCAACTCCAAGAAGTTCATGATTGTTAAGATGCGGTATGTTGACTGGGAGGAAATAAAGGAGAAGAATGAGCCTAAATTCAACAAAGTAATCAAGGCTTGTGAGCTTTTTGGCCTCACTGACATCATGAGCTTCCAGTATAATTGGAATGAGGAAGTGCTTGCCCAGTTCCATGCTACCTTCTTCTATGACATCTATACTGATGAGATACACTGGATGACTGAGGGATGGCATTATCGGATTGACTTTGTGACTTTCAGTCAGATCCTTGGTTTTGGTGAGGAGGAGCGGGGCTTCACTTATATCCATGATGAGGCTAGAGCTGAGATCCACCACATTGCATACATGTGGATTGACAGGAGAGGTGCAGATGGCAAGGTTAGTGGCTTGCAAAGCTACTACTACATTCTGAACAATCTGATCAGGCACATAATAAATCCCAAGGATGGAGTAGCTTTAGATCTTAATGGCTATGTGAGGAATGTGCTTGCTAGGTTTGCTCCTGGAGGTGATAGGTTCAATGTCCCTCGCTTCATGTGGCATGAGCTAAGGAATGCCATGGATGATGGGAGAAAGGGGCTACCCTATGCCTCCTATCTCATGTTCATGATTGAGAGGGTTATAGGTTACAAGTTTGACAAAGATGGTCTCCACACCGATTGAGAAGACCCATGCCTCAGGTGCTAGTAAGGCAGTGAGACGCTCTCCATCAGTTGAGGGCATGCCTGAGTCCTCTCGCTCTAGGCCTCGCAAGGACAAGAAGATGGAGAAGTTTAGGAAATGGATCAAGGCCATTTTCACTACTTGCACCTATGCATTGAGGACCGCATATGAAGACCGGTTGGAGAACCGTGAGGCCAACCAGGAGGCTAGAGAGCGTGTAGGGTTGCCACCCCTTCCTCTAGCTCAGTCATCGCCGAGGTTTGATAACCTCCCTAGCCTCTCTAATACAGATTCAGATGAGGACGAGGAGGAGCAGCAAGAGCAGCCAGAGCTTGACCCTCACACAACGTTGAGCTCTACCTTGCAGTCCTTGAGGAGGAGCACTAGGCGTAAGCACCACACTTTGACCACCCATCGCCAAGGGAGGACGGTGTTGTCCTCCGACGATGATGATGATGGTGGTGGTGGAGCTGCTGGTGGCGATGATGTTGATTGGGAGAACATCCAAGAAGATGAGGAGTGAGTTCGTTGGTCTTTCTTCTTTTCTTCTCTTTTTGGTGCTTTATGCCAAAAGGTGAGAAAATTAGAGGGGTCAAAAACTTTTTCGACGCCATGGAGAGGTTGCTGCAGCAGGAGCTTCATGTTCTTATCTGTTGAGAGTAGACTTCGCTAGGTTGAGAGTTTGAGAGGCGATAATAACTCTATTTGTGTAATAATGCTACCTATGTACTCTATATGTATGGGATATAGACATATATTAATCTATATTGTAGCTTGTGATAAAATTGTGCTAGAATGTACTCTTTATGTGTTATATGTTGTGTGGTGCCTATTATTATCTGTGTTGTTGCAGCAAGTGAGGCAGTGCCGCACCCAGGCCCAGCAGTGTCGCTCTGCGGCAGTGCTGTGGCTAACAAGCGGCAGTGTCGCACCTAGCTGTCACAGATTTACTAGACCCGAACATAGGTTCTTGGGATGTAACAATGGTACGGGATCTATTTTGGGAAGAGGATGCAAAATTAATATTATGCCTATGGTGGGGGCGCCTTTGGTGTCCCAGCATAGCAGGTCCCAAGCCCTAGTAAAGGAGGAGGGTTGTGTTAGGCGTGACGAGCCAATGTAAAAACTTAGCCACTTTAATGGAGATGAAACCCGAAAGAAAATCGTTGGGGCGTAACCCTCTTAGTGACGCGCCATATCGGAACCCGGGTATGGTGTTAAATGGGCAAGGGCCGGGTCGTCACCCCCGTGACGCGCCATGTCATGATCTAGGTATGGTGTCAAGTGACCAAGATTCGGGTCGTCGCTTCCTTAGTGGCGCGCTACATCGGCGCCCGGGTGTAGTGAAAAATGAGCAAGGGTCTTCGCATCTGAGTCGACGGGTGCGAAGGGTAAGAAAGCTAGTCGAACCAACTAGGATCCGTTTAGGTAGTTGGAATGTAGGGTCACTTACAGGTAAGTTAAGAGAATTAGTTGATACCGCGACTAGGAAGCGTGTAAATATATTATGCGTTCAAGAGACTAAATGGAAGGGTCAGAAGACGAAGGAGGTGGACAATACAGGTTTCAAGCTTTGGTACACAGGGACAGTCGCGAATAGAAATGGAGTAGGAGTTTTGATTGATAAGAGCCTCAAGAATGGTGTGGTGGGAGTGAGAAGGCAAGGAGATAGGATTATCTTAGTCAAGCTTGTCGTTGGTGATATGGTCTTAAATGTAATTAGTGCGTATGCCCCTCAAGTAGGCCTCGACGAGAGTGCTAAGAGACAGTTCTAGGAAGACTTAGATGGCCTGGTTAGAGCTATACCTAGTAGTGAGAAGCTTTTTATAGGAGGAGATCTTAATGGGCATGTAGGTACTACAAGCGCAGGTTTCGAGGCAGTTTATGGAGGTTTTAGGTATGGTAGTAGGAATCAGAAGGGGGAGGAAGTTCTGGACTTCACGATAGCTTTTGACCTGATGATAGCCAACACTTTCTTTAGAAAGAGAGAATCTCATCTAGTGACCTTCAGTAGCGGACAACACTGTATCCAGATTGACTTTGTCCTCGCAAGAAGAAAGGACAAATAAGCATGCTTGGATTGCAAGGTGATACCAGGGGAGTGTGTTGTTTCTCAACATAAGCTTTTAGTGGCAGATTTTCGTTTTCAGGTGCGTGCCCATAGGGATAAACAAGCTAAGATTGAAAGAACAAAGTGGTGGAAACTGAAAGGGGAGACGTCAGAGGTATTTAGGGAAAGGGTTATCAAAGAGGGCTCTTGGAAGGAAGAAGACGACATAAACAACATGTGGGACAAGATGGCAACCAACATTTGGAAGGTAGCCTCAGAGGTGTGTGGAGTAACCAAAGGAAGGGGACGCGAGGCTAAAGATACTTAGTGGTGGAACGAGGAAGTCCAAAGGGCTATTAAGGAGAAGAAAGAATGCTATAGACGCTTGTACCATGACAGGAGTGTGAACAACATAGAGAAGTACAAGGTGGCAAAGAAGACTGCAAAGCGAGCTGTAAGTGTGGCAAAGGGTAGAGCGTACGAGGATCTTTACCAACATTTGAGTACGAAGGAAGGAGAGAAGGACATTTATAGGATGGCTAGGGTTTGTGAGAGAAAGACACGGGACTTCAACCAAGTTAAGTGCATTAAGGATGAAAGGGAGCATCTCTTGGTGAAGGAGGATGAGATTCGACATCGATGGCAAGAGTATTTTGACAAATTGTTCAATGGTGAGAATATGGACACAACCTTTCAGTTGGATGACTCTTTTGATGACACCAATCGGCGCTTTGTGCGGAGAATCCAAGAATCTGAGGTCAGAGAGGCGTTGAAAAGGATGAAAGGAGGTAAGGCAATGGGACCGGATGGTATCCCAATCGAGGTGTGGATATGCCTCGAGGACATAGCTATAGTATGGCTAACCAAGCTGTTCAACCATATTTTCGATCGAACAAGATGCCTGATGAGTAGAGGAGAAGTATATTGGTACCGATCTACAAGAATAAAGGGGATATTCAAAGTTGTACGAATTACCGGGGAATTAAGTTGATGAGCCATACTATGAAGCTATGGGAGAGAGTTATCGAGCATCGCTTGAGAGCAATAACGCGGGTCTCTATGAACCAATTTGGTTTCATGCCCGGAAGGTCAACCATGGAAGCTATTTTCTTAGTAAGACAAGTTATGGAGCGGTATAGGGAGAAGAAGAAGGACCTACACATGGTTTTTATTGACTTGGAGAAGGCTTATGATAAAATACCAAGGAATATTATGTGGTGGGCTTTGGACAAACATAAAGTCCCAACGAAGTACGTCGGGCTCATTAAGGACATGTACAACAATGTTGTGACTAGAGTTCGAACAAGTGATGGAGACACGGATGACTTCCCGATTAGGATAGGACTACATCAAGGGTCAGCTTTGAGCCCTTATTTGTTTGCTTTAGTGATGGATGAGGTCACAAGGGACATACAAGGGGACATCCCTTGGTGTATGCTTTTCGCGGACGATGTAGTGCTAGTTGATGAAAGCCGGACAGGAGTGAATCAGAAACTGGAGTTATGGCGGGAGACTTTGGAGTCCAAAGGTTTTAGACTCAGTAGAACTAAAACTGAGTATATGAGATGTGACTTCGGCACTACTACTCGGGAGGAGGAAGATGTTAGTTTGAAAGGTCAAGTAGTGCCTAGGAAGGATACCTTACGATATTTAGGATCAATGCTACAGAGGGACGGGGATATTGATGAAGATGTTAGCCATAGAATCAAAGCAGGGTGGATGAAGTGGCGGCAAGCGTCTGGTGTCCTATGTGACAAAAGAGTACCACAGAAGCTAAAAGGCAAATTTTATAGGACGGCGATTAGACCTGCTATGTTGTATGGTGCAAAATGTTGGCCTACGAAAAGACGACATGTTCAACAGCTAAGTGTCGTGGAAATGCGTATGTTGCGTTGGATTTGCGGTCATACAAGAAGGGGTCGAGTTCGGAACGATGATATACGTGAGAGATTAGGGGTAGCGCCAATTGAAGAAAAGCTTGTCCAACACCGGTTGAGATGGTTTGGACATGTGCAATGGAGACCTCCAGATACACCAGTGCGTAGTGGAATCCTAAGTCAGGATAGTAACGTGAAGAGAGGCAGAGGAAGACCAAAGTTGACTTGGGTAGAGGCAGTAAAAGGAGACTTGAAAGGATGGAATATACCCAAAGACTTAACCTTAGATAGGAGTGCTTGAAAGACAGCTATTCACGTGCCTGAACCTTGATTGCTTCTGATGGGTTTCAACTCTAGCCTATCCCAATTTGTTTGGGACTTAAAGGCTTTGTTGTTGTTGTTGCTGCTGCTGCAGTTCATGAAGGTATGGATGACATCTTGGCGTGGCATTATAATAAAAATGGCCTCTTCTCAGTAAAATCTGCATACAAAGTTTGTGTAGATGATTTGAAAAGAAGTAAGACAAGGAATGGGGGGTCTTCTTCTCTCTCTGCCAGCAACAACAGTGTTAATACCTGGAAACAACTCTGGAAGCTGAATTGCCCAAAGAAAATGCTGCATTTTCTGTGGCGGCTGGCGCATAACAGCTTGGCGCTCAGAGTGAATTTGAAACGCGGGGGGATGAAGATCGACTCGAAATGCTGTTTGTGTAATAGACTTGATGAAGATGGTGCACATTTATTTTTTAAGTGCAAGCAGGTATCGCTCTTGTGGCACATGTTACAGATGGAAAATATCAGAGCACATTTGGCATCTATGCAGTCGGCTATGGAAGTGATTATGGAAATACTGAAGATGAAGGAGACAATTCAGAGACAAGTGGTAGTCTTGATGTATGTTTGGTGGTCGGAAACGCGTGCCATTCGGGAAGGCGACAACTCCCGGAGCATCTCGTATCTTTGTCAGCTGATTATTTCCTATGCAGAGGAATTAATGTTCATCACTGAAACCAACATTAAGGGAGCGTGCTCTTCAAAAGCCGAAGACGTCGTGGAAACGACCTCCAGTGAACTATGTCAAGGCGAACTGTGATGGATCTTTCAAGCCACTGAACGGTACAGGAGGCTGGGGTTTTGTTCTGAGGGGCGATGATGGCCAGGTGATCAGTGCGGGTTATGGTAAACTGGAAAACTTGCTTGATCCCCACCATGCAGAAATCATTGCTTGTCTACAAGCTGTGCAGCGAGCTGCGGAGCTGGGGATACACAACCTTGTCTTGGAGACGGATGCAACCATGGTGGTACAAGCTATATCCATGTCAGAGTTAGATCGCAGTTCTGTGAGCGGTCTTATTTGGGAGTTAAAGTACTTATTCAATTGTAATTTCGCCTCCAGGGTAGTCATTCATACGCCTCGTTCATGTAATTTGGTTGCTCATGAGCTAGCTACTGTAGGAGCTGGTCTTAGTCCGGGTTCGATCTCGGTTCTCGAGATTGTATACCAAGATGTATCCAGGTCCTGGTGGCCAATGATTTGGCCTCTGTTAATGAGTAATGGAGAATGCTTCCATGTTAAAAAAAAATAAGCTTAAACTAACAGAAAAAGTAGACAGTTCACTTTATGTTTCAGCAGCACGATTTATCAATTGTGCTTATTAGCTCTAGTCACGTGACATCACTGTTTAAAGACGGTCACATCCCTATATATACCAACCATCAGGTCAGGTACATACAAAACAAAAGCAAGTCCTCCCTCTCTTACGGTAAAGATACCGTTTTGTATTAGAATAGCGACCGGTCAAACTATTTTAAATTTAACTAAATTTTATATATACGGAGTGTGTGTTTTTATAATTTAGAGTCTTATAAGGCTTTGTTTAGTTGGGTGAAATTTGGGAATTTGGTTACTATAGTACTTTCGTTTTTATTTGGTAATTAGTGTTCAATCATGGACTAATTAGGCTCAAAACGTTCGTCTCGCGATTTCCAACCAAACTGTGCAATTAGTTTTTTTTCGTCTACATTTAATGCTCCATGCACGTATCGCAAGATTCAATGTAATGGCTACTGTAGCACTTTTTGGGAAAACATTTTGGAACTAAATTGTGGATAGTATTTTTGTCGAACTTGAATGATGCAGCAAGATCCTGCATCAAAATCAAAACGACGACGCTGGCCGGACATCATTAATAAGCACTCAAAGGCATGGCCTGCTCCGATCTGCTTGGATGTCATGCACACTGTACGACCACAGTACTTTTCCGGAATTCAATTTAGGTAGTGTTTCCAAAATTTTGCAAAATTTTAGAAGATTCTCTGTCACATCGAATCTTTAGACGCATACATGAAGCATTAAATATAAATAAAAAATAAAACTAATTACACAGTTTAGACGAAATTCACGAGACGAATCTTTTAAGTCTAATTAGACTATGATTGGACACTAATTGTCAAATAACAACGAAAGTACTACGGTACCCTTTTCCCAAAAAATTTCGCCAACTTGGTGTCCCAGGCCTTGTTTAGGTCAAAAAGTTTTCCCAAAAAGTGCTACAGTAGCCATCACATCGAATCTTGCGATACGTGCATGGAGCATTAAATGTAGACGAAAAAAACCAATTGCACAGTTTGGTTGAAAATCGCGAGACGAACGTTTTGAACCTAATTAGTCCATGATTGAATACTAATTACCAAATAAAAACGAAAATGCTACGGTAACCAAATTTCCAAATTTCACCCAAGGCCCCAATATCTGATCAGTGATCACTGATGCATCTCGCAACATGATGCAATGCATTGCACCCAACAAATAGCAGCACCGGGTCCTGACATATTCTCTGCGACGACGCATCGTCATTTTTTTTCAGCTTAGTTTACTCTCTATATATGTCACCATGTCTGCGCAGTACACTACCGAAGTTAGCCATACGGAGTATGCTGAAGCTGAAGGACGTTACTGCTAAATGCTACTGCATCACCGGAAACTGGTGTATATGCACGATACGATATGCATCCACGGTAGTTCCTCGAAGATTTCTGCAGACGACTTGACAATTACAGTACTACTCCCTCCGTCCCAAGTTACGAGACGTTTTGATTTTTCTAGATACGTTGTATTTGCTATGTACATAAATATACAATATGTCTAGAAACATAATAAAAATAATGTATCTAGAAAAGTCAAAACGTCTTATAAATTGGAACGGATTGAGTACGTACGAGCGCAACCTTCTGATCTGATGACTAAACTCCTACATCTAACATACCCCGGAACTGATTTCGTTCGCCAACAAAGAAAAAACTAATAAACTGCATGCCGTTGCTCATTCACGTCTTACAACAACAACAAAAACAAAGTAGCGGTGGTTTTGTGAAACTTTTGAGTGGTGATGAGGTGGCCATCACATCACCATGCATGCATACCAAGATTGCTCTGAGGCCTCGTTTAGATTGCAAATTTTTGTAATCTGGACACTGTAGCACGTTTCGTTTGTATTTGACAAACTTTGTCCAATCATGGACTAACTAGGTTCAAAAGATTCGTCTCGTGATTTACAACCAAACTATGTAATTAGTTATTTTTTTACCTATATTTAATGCTCCATGTATATGTCCAAAAATTAATGTGATGAAAAGAAAGTGAAAAAACTTAGAATTTAAAGGTGATCTAAACAACGCCTGGAACTTTTTAGTGGCCCGAAACACGAGAGAGAGAGGTGAGCACTGACCAGGGCAAGTTCCAGGAGACAAGCGGACAAAGAAGCATCAGGGCCTGTTTGGTTTCTTAGCCTTGTTTAGTTCGCGAAATTTGGATTTTAGGGTTACTGTAGCACATTCGTTTTTATTTGGCAAATAGTGTCCAAATATTAACTAATTAGGCTTAAAACGTTCGTCTCGCAATTTTCCACCAAACTGTGCAATTAGTTTTTTTTTTTCGTCTACATTTAATGCTCTATGCACGGACCGCAAACATTCGATGTGATAGGTACTGTAGCAACTTTTTGGATTTTTGGGTCCAACTAAACAAGGGCTTAGACTGAATTTTAGTCCCTGTCTCATCGGATATTTAGACACTGGAGTATTAAATATAGACTAAAAAATAACTAATTACACAGATTGCGACTAATTTGTGAGACGAATTTTTTAAGCCTAATTAGTCCATGATTTGACAATATGGTGCTACAGTAAATATGTGTTAATAATGGGTTAATTAGGCTTAATAAATTCGTCTGGTAAATTAGTCTCTATCTATGTAATTAGTTTTATAATTAACTCATATTTAACCCTCCTAATTAATATGAGGTCTGCTGCAGGCAAAGCTAACCTATGGAACTGGCGCATGCATGCATGCATGCACTGATGCACAGCACAGGCAGCAGCAGCATCTGCTGGCTAGCTGCTAGCTAGCTTCCTATGCCATCATGGCGACATGCATACACCAAGGTCCAGTTTTAGTTCCAGAAAATTTTGCAAAATTTTTCAAGATTTTCCATTACATCGAATCTTTGGAAACATGTATGAAGCATTAAATATAGATAAAAAATAAAACTAATTACACAGTTTAGACGAAATTCACGAGACGAATCTTTTAAGCCTAATTAGTACATGATTGGACACTAATTATTAAATAACAACGAAAAGTGCTACCGTAGCATTTTGCAAAAATTTTCGCCATCTAGGCCTTGTTTAGATGCCACCAAAATTCCAAGTTTTTTCACTTTCTCTCCATCACATCAATTTTTAGCCGTTTGCATGGAGTATTAAATGTAGGTAAAAAAATAACTAATTACACAGTTTAGTTGGAAATCACAAGATGAATCTTTTGAGCCTAGTTGGTCCACGATTGGACAATATTTGTCAAATAAGACGAAAGTGATACTATTCATCGAGTTGAAATTTTTTCAGCATCTAAACGAGGCCCTAAACACTACCCAAGAAAGCTACAGGTCACTGAAGCCTGTGGACGCACGCATCGCTGCACCAAGCCGGTCGAGTAGCGCGAGCTGGGGGCCGCTGGCGGCTGGCGCATGCAGTCAGTGTACTCCACAGATCTAAAGAGAGAGAGAGGGGTCAGGCCGGGGTACTGGCGGAGTACTGCGCTGCACGCGGCCGGCCGCGCCCAGCTCCAGCACCGCCAGCAGCGGCGGGCCGGGCAGGCAGGCAGGCAGTACCACAACCACCACCGCTGCATGCAGTGGTGGTTGCCGGGCGCCTCCCAGTCCCAGGGCTGGACCAGCGCGCGCTGTACTTGGGCAGTGCGAAGCCATACGCAGGCAGAGATCAGATTCAGATCGATCAGACGATATGAGCATGCAGTTAAGCTTGCACCCACCAGCACCACACCCATGCATCATCGTCAGCTGCGGCATGTGCGGTTCACAGAGGAGATGATGCCTGCTGCAGTCTCGCTCTCGCATAGGAGTACAGTATCTTTGCCTTTGTTTAGTTTCAGCAAGTTGGAATTTGGGGCTACTGTAGCACATTCGTTTTTATTTGACAATTAGTGTTCAAATATAGACTAATTAGGCTCAAAACGTTCGTCTCGCAATTTCCCACCAAACTGTGCAATTAGTTTTTTTTCGTCTACATTTAATGCTCCATGCACGGACCGCAAACATTCGATATGACAGGTACTGTAGCATTTTTTGAGAATTGGGGGTGGAACTAAACATGGGCTTTCTTTCCTTTTCCTTTCCACACTGTTCTTATGCTACCGCCGACGCGGTTCCTGGGATCGGGGCGACCTAATGCGACGCATGCGATGGATCTGAACATCAGAGTCACAGCAGTGCTGCTGTGCTGCAGTGCAGGGCCATGTATGCAACGCAAGGCGCATAAAGCCGGCCTGCTTAACCTTAAATGGACGTCCGATCCTCTCTGATCTCTTTTTCGCATGCATGCATGCGCGGTGCACGGCACGGCCTTTTAAGAACATGTTAATGGGAAACTGCAGCAGCCAGCGGAGAGGAGTCAGACGCGTTCAGTTGCAAAGGGTGGGTGAAAGGGTGCAGAATGCATGCACGTGTTTCTGAATCCTGACGTGCCGTACTGTGAGAGCTTGTTAACACGTATGGTGACTGAAAAGATTACTGTGAGCGCGCCTTTGACGTCAACCCACCACCGAGAACTTTCCATTACTACGGAGCAGTACTTTTACTAGTGATGAGGGGTACAGCAGTAGCATTTTCATGGCAAATTTGTCAAACCGTCCGCAGAGCAGCAGAGACGACGGTGCGTATAAAGGACGCACGAAGATTCAGAAACTGTTTGATTACCTGTACCGGTCGTTAGTTCAACTAAAATTTTAGATAAAAGTTTAAGAGATTAAAATTTAGTTCTGTGTTATTTACATACACAGACGGAGGGAGACCAATAGCTAGCTAGTTGGACTAATAAAGTAAAAAATAATCTATGTTTGGATATGGATTAAGAGTTTAAGACTAACAATTAGTTAGGTTGAACTTAAGATTAGTCCACGTTCAATTTGAATGGATTAGGACTAAACTTTAAGGGACTAGTTTGTTGATCAGGCCGTGAGTACTATAAGGCGCATCTATTGCAGCTAGGTTCATGAACGCATGAGATATGTTGTCGAGCACCCGTATCTCGGACTCGGAGGGCATTCAGGCCCTAGCTAGGTGGCCAGCTACTTGCAAGTGATGAAGGGGTGATTGACATGTGACAAGAAGCGAATCTACTAACCAGCAGTCTTGGCTACACTTGATGTCGCCAAGAAACGCCGAGCGTCGTGTAAACTGTATCGGTACGGCCAGTCTGGCACGGGAAACAATCCTGCACAAGTCACAGTGACGCTTTACTGCTGCGCGGCACAAGGGCAAGCAGTGCGCTAAGCGCTACCGATGCCTAGCCAGTAGCCACCGCCACCGATCAAAATTTTCCCTTGTGCCGTGCTGTGCGGCTCGCATCGCGTTTGGACCACGCTGGGCTGGCTGGCATCGCATGACATCCTCCGTGCCGTGCCAGTACTGAAGTGAATTTCCTTTCATTTCCGCAAACTGATTTTTTTTTTTTTTTTTTGAGAAACATTTCCGCAAACTGATGAGTCTGAAACGTCTGCCTCTTGGGCCCAGTCATGGCTCAAGGCCATAGTCTTAAACGCTTAATCTGGCCCAATTAGGGAAAATTCCAGCCCAGATTGTATCCATGTTTGGGCCAGGCCGGATCTGCGAAGCTCTCTTTCTCCCACTGCCCTTACGGGCTCTAATCCAAAGTTTCAGCCCCCCGGCCCGGACGCGCGCTCATATGTTCAGGCGGACGACGAAAGAAAATCCTTTTGCACGCCACGGCACGCAACGCCCGGACCTGGTGCTTTGACATGCAATGCAAAGGCACGGCGAGCACAGCAGGTCACGGCACCGCGTTGTCCGCGTACGTGCACCCACCTCGGTCCCATGTCCCGTCCCGTCTCCTCCCTGCTACTCACTACCGTCCCGCGACTCGCGCGCACGAACCACTCCATCGAGAGAACTCGCGGGCGCGCGAGGTCCACCGTGCCTTTCGCGGAGTCGCGTCGCGCTCGCGAACGAACTGGCTAATCAAATTAGTCGTTTGGTGAGATCATGGCGGCCCCGACGGGTCTCGCGTGCACATCAGCTGATGAGATCGTGATTCGTGACCGGAACCAGATCGAGCCTTGCATATTGTCGGTGGCACGTACGAGCCCAAGGTGTTGTCGTACTCAGTTATAGGAGTACTACTCCTACATCGTTAACGTTCAAGTTAACAGAACTCTAATAGGTGTCTTGTCAAACGTCGAGCTACTGAGAGCTGCTGATCGAACGACACTGGCGTCTGTTTCAAGCTCAAGGCGAGTCATTCCACATCGGCACATCATCTAGTATTGGATAGGCTAGGGCAGTAGGGCCTCACCCGAATGGTCCCCGACAGTGAATCCACAGCCCCCGGATCATGAATCTTCAGAGAAGGGCCCATCAACATTGATCTTCAGGTAGTCCTCCGGTTTACGCCAAAGACCGAAAATTTCGCTCCGTTAGGTAAGCTGAGAAGTCCAGCCAATATCTTTGAACCATGAAGCAGGCCTGTGCTGACAGCTTCATGTTGTCTTCACCATTGGCCTCTTCTCTCCGACCAGACTACTACAGAATGGACTTGTTGTCCCGAGCGGTAACGGCCTTTAGTCCCGGTTACCGCGCTGGGACAACGATCTCGGGACTAAAGGTGCCACCTTTAGTCCCGGATCATCGAGCCGGGACTAAAGAGAGACCTTTAGTCCCAGTTGGTGTTATCAACCGGGACTAAAGGCCCTCCAGCCGAGCAAACGTGGCCGCACCCTTTAGTCCCGGTTGGTAACCCCAACCGGGACTAAAGGTTCATTTTCTTTTTCTTTTTTTTTAATTTGTTTTCACTTCAGTTACACGTATTTGTTTAATATATAATATGTTTTTATGTACGTATTATACGCTGCTAATATAAATACACGCACGCATATAATTACATCTAATTCTCATCTCGAGCATTATTATATTCGAATAAAGTATGAACCTATATATATTATAGATATATATATATATGTATATATACAACACTTTCATAATCTTGTTCTCGAAAATAACGATATCAATAAACATTTAATTTACATTATTTATTCCTTAGGATCAAAGTAGAACTCGCCGTTGGGATTTAGCACTTTTTCTAGAAGATATCCTGCTATTGACTCCTGAACTGCTTTCAGATGGTCTTTTTGCATGACCCTTCGTTTCAACCATTCAGTCTTGTATTTGAAATAAAAGGAAAAGTATTAATATATATATATATATATAATTGATATATACGTACTCTGAGGACATCTTTAGGAGTTCTTCTTATGTGCGCAGTGATAAATTCACAAACGTAGTATCCACACAAGTTATTATCTGGTTCCTGCCGCAAACACCACTGTACGAGAAGAAGATTATTCTCATCATCTCACACGTAAATTGAAGTACGATATAGTAATTAAACACGTGGGGAAGTGTATATAGTACAACTTACTGGTATTTCAACTACATTAAGTGGTGCCTTGCAATCCTTGCGATGTTGCCGAATAAACTCTTTCCAAACCCTATGCGACCAATAATGTACGATCGTTAATAAATTATGGCAAAGTCTATTCAATAATAGTTGTGCGCGAGAGATCGAAATTACCCCTGGATAATGTCTATCATATCTTGGTATAGTGCCCGTACTTTTCTCAACGAGTCAAAGATTACTAACCGACTTGAGTTTAACTCAATGACAATGAGTATCCAGTGAAACCTGTATTGGTTTATACACACACGTACATGCATATAAGTTGTATTGATATTACATAAAATGTGTAGACTACATTATTATTAACACTTACTCAAAGTTGTACGGGAAAAGTATTGTTGTCTTGTCGTGCTGCTTCACGAAGAACATCATGATATTCTCCTGTGCTTCAGATACCCACCGCTCCTTGACAATAATACCGGTTTTGAATACGATATAAGGATCAATGAAGCCAACACTGGTGTCTTGTATTCTTTGGAGCTCTGATATCTGGAATCTGTATATAAATATAAGTTACATGTGAGGATAATTATATACACGTACGCATGGAAGTGAGTTTATTAAATAAAAGTAAGAATCACTTACAAACAAAAGGAGCTAATGATTGATTTGTCCAGAGCGTCCAAGTGGAATAGTTGATGCAATTCTTCGAAACTAATATGTAAGATGTCATCGCCACAGAAGTAATGATGGTCTCTAAATCTGACAAAGATCCACTGCTCACCCCTACCACACGCCTACATGTACCATTTGTTGAGCAAGTATATTTGCTACCCAATTCATTCAGAGCCGCAGGGTTGTACAGACTTTTGCCATATTTATAAGTCTTCCAGGTATCAACTTCCAGGTTCTGGATTGGAGCTTTGCCCGTCAATTGATCCAAGGTTAAACCAGTATCTTTAAAAAAGCATTAAGGGCTTGAACCGACACTTCTCCAGAGTTGTCTGGTCGATAGACTTCTATGTTGGAACTATATTCATTAGCAACAACAAGATTTTGCATTGGTTGCTTCTGTTGTCCGAGCTGTGGGATATCCTTCCCTGATGCTCTTTTCCTTTTCTTACCTGCATCATGTGACTTCACGAGGGAGCGGTCATAGTCTGATAGTGGCGAAGGCTTACAAAGTTCAATCATCTTTTTCTTGTGAGCATCGACCTTCTGCCTCAGCACCTCTCGTGGTAGGTAAAAGTATGGCTTCTCCTTAAGCTTCGCTTGACTCTTGTTTTTGGTATCTATAAAAAAATCTTTCACTTTTTTGTCTTCTTTAGCTGCTATTTGCTCATCAGTCTTTTCAGGAAGTATTTCTTGAGAAATAACTCTTTTTCTCGGGGTCTTCTTTGCCGCCGGGACCTTAGACGTCTTTGTAGTGCGTCGCTGTGGAGGGGGTGGGGCGGTGTTGGAGACCGGCGTGGAGGCGATGTGGCCGGTGTTGGTGGAGATCGGCGTGGAGGCGTTGGAGATCGTTGTGGAGGCGGTGGGGCCGGTGTAGGAGTTGGAGATCGTTGTGGAGGCGATAGGGCCGGTGTAGGAGTTGGCGATCGCCGTGGGGATGAAGTCGTCTCGCCCCCCGCGACGCTGTGATGAGATGGGGAATGAATGATTAGGCTAGGCTAGGGGAGACCCTGCTACAAAAACAAGTTGTGTGTCAATTATTTTTGAAGCCAATAGAAAATTAATGGAAAATAATATTTCATTCACTTTCATTCATACCTAGGGTGAGGTAGGGGAAGCGGTGGCGCCCCAGGAATGATGATGAAGCATTTGCGCCATTGAATAAATATCTTCTCTGCTTCTCCTAGTGTCTTCTCCCCATCACCGCCCTCAATGTCAAGAGAAACATTGCTGTAACCTTTGAGCACTCTATCGATCGAGACGCTAGCATATCCAGGTTGAATAACTGACCCATGGATTCTTTGTGTCTTCATTCGGTCTATTGGAGATATAACCCCGACAGCCACCATGATTGATGCATTATTACCATCTGGAATGTGCAGGTCACATGTTGTTAGAGGCTCGGTAATGTCATCAACAGGGAAGCGCAACCCAGCGTCGTCTTGAATAACTGGCAGCTCCGTAGAAGCACAACTGCTTTTCATCTGACCAACGGGGCTAATGGTGACTCCCGATGTTGATTGCGATTGCATTTGACTCATTGCTAGCTGCACTTGCCTCTTGATCTCCTCCTGCATTCTTGCCTCAAGAGATTTTTCTCGTTCACGTGATTCAAGCAATGCTTGTCGTAACTCATCAACAAATTGCTCCAATGTACGGATTCGTTCTGCCTCCTCATCCTTCTTTCTCTGGCAGCTTCTGTAGGTATCCTTGTCTACTGAGAATGCGTGTAGCCACGGAACCGCCCCATAGCCTCTTGTTCGACCACCGTGTTCGGGATTCTCTAGGGCATATGTCAATTCATCCTTCTCTCTGTTGGGCTTGAAAACACCACTATCAGCTTCTTCCCTAGCACGAGCTAGTCTCTGTGTTGCTCTCTCAATTTTTTGGCCGAAAATTAGCTTGTCAGTGTCTGGGTCTAGGCTTCCCCCATGAGCGTAGAACCAATTCTTCGCACGTTGATGCCAGTTCTTCTCTATTGTTTCAGGTATAATTCCCTTGGCAGTAATCTCTGCTTTTAGGTTCTGCCACTTGGGAATAGCACTCCTATAACCACCTGATCCCATGCGATGATGGTATTGCTTCTGTCGGGCATTCTGCCGATTCCTCATCACACGTTCCTCACTGTCTTGAGATGTCTTGTATTCTACGAAGGCATCCCAATGGGACTCCAACTTGACAAACGCCTTAGCATTGAAATTCGGCGTAGCATTCTTCAAGACAAACTTTTTATATAATGTCTTCTTCTAACTCTGGAACAATGTTGCCATCTTCTTCATTGTCCAATCCCTCACTAGCTCCTTCAAAGCATCATCTGCTTGTAATGTGAAATGTTGAGTGATATCTCTCCAAGCTAGGTTCTTGTCACGATCAGATACAAAACTAACATTAGGAGCAGATATCTTCTGCTTCCATTCACGAGCACTAACTGGGATCCTATCCCTTACAATGAACCCACATTGATTGACATATGTCTGAGCATGTGGTCCTAATGGTTTGCCGGTGTCGGTGTCGAATTCTGATATTATAAAATAGCCCTTTAATGGCTTTTTTGGCCCTCGGACTTTCCTACTTTTGTCGATGGTTGATGTAGATCCAGAGACTGGCTACATGAGTAGAAACACAACGATTAACAACAAATATACGTACGCATGCATCTATAAGAGATGATAGATAATCGAATATACCTCGCCAGTATTTTCTTGCGCGACAATTTGTTGATCTTCAACCACCGGCATATTTAGGATATCCTCATAATCAGCAAAGTACTGACTCGTGTCATCTATATCCACATTGGTGCTGGCGTTGATAATATCCGCCATTATGTCATCACTCAAGTTATCATCCGGAGCAGCCATTTGTATCTTCAAGATAACACATAGATAGAATTACTATGGTACATAACATAAGTACATGTGATAACACATATAGAATTACTAAATCCAATTAAATATAATAACACATAATATTTCATAAGGATAAACAATAATAAGGTATAGGCTTTAAAATCGAATCAAAAACACTTTCGATCCAAAAACATGGAAATAAGTACATGTATATATATACACATATAATGATACAATATATTTCTCTCTCTCTCTCAACACATAGAAATAAGTGCATATGTCTATATCTTTAGATATGCATGTGATACACATAGAATGTCTCTCTAGATACAATTTTCTCTCTCTCTCAACACATGAAAATAAGTACATATATATATACATATAGAAATAATTAAGTACATATGTATACATATAGAATCTCTCTCTAGATATAAGATATATAGAGAGATATATAGAATATATAATTACTAAATCCAATTAAATAAATCTAACATGAAATTAGATAAACTAGTAATAGATAATACATTTTAATCTAACATATATCAAAAACTATAATAAAAACTATCTAAATAAAATACTAATTAAATTTTAATATATTTAATCTAATATATCAAAAACTACCTAAGAAATAACTAAAAACTAACAATAATAAACTATTAATTAAAATTTAATACATTTTAATCTAACATACAGTCGAGACCAGTGGCGGAGCCAGGAATTATACTTAGGGGGGGCCGATCAAAAGAGACAACGTGTAAAAACTAAATGCAACTCAACTCGTTAGGTTCCTTGTGATGACTGTCGGAACTAATTCATTGGCTTGAACGGGAGCTCGCAATTTCTTATATGTATCCTAGGATCTAAGGCGCTATTTTTTTCGTGGTAAGTGACAGGCCCGTTAACAGCAAGACGTTTAGGGTGACTTTGTAAATCTTGAGTACCAACTCGGTCTCTTTCATTACGATAATTTTATTATCTAATTGTGTTTTGTATGATTATATTATCTAGAAGATATTAATATGTATAAATGACAAGAATTTTATATAATCTCTCTCTTAATATAAATAAAAAATATTACGTCATACTACTGATTTTTCTTGTTGTGAAATATTAGGGGGGGCCATGGCCCCTGCCAGCCCCCCCTTGGCTCCGCCACTGGCCGAGACTTTGTAAAAAAAATCTAAAAAGCATGGCCGATCGAGAGCATGCAGCAGATCAAGCAGAGTACTCGACGGAGGCCGTACGGTGGGCGCACGGGAAGCGTCGGCGACGGAGGGTGTGGTCGGGTGCGGTGGCGGAGACGGGATGCAGCGTTGCGGGCCGGGAGAATGGCGCGGCCGGGCGGGGGTAGACGATGGCGGCGCGGCACAGACGAGCTCGACGACGGCGGATGGCGCGGCCGGGCGGGGCTGAGCGACGGAGGCGAGATCGAAGATGAACAGAACAGGCGTTTGATATATATAGGCCGGGACCCTTTAGTCCTGGCTGGTAACACCAGCCGGGACTAAAGGACATTTAGTCCCGGCTGGTAAGACCAACCGGGACTAAAGGGTTGGACCTTTACTCCCGGTTGATCTTACCAGCCGGGACTAAATGTCCTTTAGTCCCGGCTGGTGTTACCAGCCGGGACTAAAGGTATTTTTGGGCGGGCACCGAAATTGCCGCCAACCCTTTAGTCCCAGTTCTTGGTCTGGACCGAGACTGAAGGCCTGAAAATTTTGGCAACCCGCCAGCGTAATTGGAAAGGCTTGGGATTTTGATTTTGTTTAATACTAGGTTAATCAATTAATTCCATAGCAACTTCAATACTTTGCAATATTTATTTTAAAAAATACTATTGATTAACTAATTATTTATTGTAAATAGGAAAATTTTATAACCTAAAGTTTTTAATTTCTTTTATGAATATAGAATATAAATGTTACTAATACTAAGTATTTTGTTAATGCATAAATATATTTGTAACTTAAAATTAATAAAACTAATATTATTCGATAGGAAATTTATTATCACATTATTGTAACGTCAATGTTTCAGTTTTGTCTCGGTTTTTGACCAAAATTGACAGGAAATTTTTGTTGAACCTATAAAAATAAAGAAAATGTAGTATTTTTATTTTACAACTTTCTTAAATGAAAAAATGGCCTATATAAGGATTGTAGATATTGATGAGATTAACAAACTTGGTATTCAAAACTTTTCAATTTGAGACAATCTAGGGTCCCGAAAACTAGTTTGTAGGCGTTGAAATTTAAAAATCACAAATTTGAACCGTCCAAACTTTCTCAAATGGAAAGTTGACCAAAACAACAATTGTAGATCTTTTTGAGTTTAACAAACTTGGTATTCAAAGCTTTTCAATTTGAAGTCATTTAGAGTTCATAATACTAGAGTCAAAGTGTTGTTTTTTCATTTGACCAAATTTGACTTGGTCAAACTTGCTCAAATGAGACACTAAATGACCTCAGATGAAAAAACTCTGAATACCAAGTTTGATCATCTTAGCAAGATCTACAATTGTTACATAGCTCATTTTCCCATTTGAGAAATTTTTATCAAACACTAATCACAACTTCTTGAATCTCATATAGACTTTCTAAAACTATGCCACACACTTGTGAAATTTGAACTATATTTTGTTCAAGCTTTCTCAAATGAAAAAATGGCATATATAAGTATTGTAGATATTGATGAGCTTAACAAACTTGGTATTCAAAACTTTCCAATTTGAGACAATCTAGGGTCCCGAAAACTAGTTTGTAGGCGTTGAAATTTAAAAATCATAAATTTGAACCGTCCAAACTTTCTCAAATGGAAAGTTGACCAAAACAACAATTGTAGATCTTTTTGAGTTTAACAAACTTGGTATTTAAAACTTTTCAATTTGAAGTCATTTAGAGTTCATAATACTAGAGTCAAAGTGTTGTTTTTTCATTTGACCAAATTTGACTTGGTCAAACTTGCTCAAATGAGACACTAAATGACCTCAGATGAAAAAACTCTGAATACCAAGTTTGATCATCTCAGCAAGATCTACAATTGTTACATAGCTTATTTTCCCATTTGAGAAATTTTTATCAAACACTAGTCACAATTTCTTGAATCTCATATAGACTTTCTAAAACTATGCCACACACTTGTGAAATTTGAACTACATTTTGTTCAAACTTTCTTAAATGAAAAAATGGCCTATATAAGGATTGTAGATATTGATGAGCTTAACAAACTTGGTATTCAAAACTTTTCAATTTGAGACAATCTAGGGTCCCGTAAACTAGTTTGTAGGCGTTGAAATTTAAAAATCACAAATTTGAACCATCCAAACTTTCTCAAATGGAAAGTTGACCAAAACAAAAATTGTAGATCTTTTTGAGTTTAACAAACTTGGTATTCAAAACTTTTCAATTTGAAGTCATTTAGAGTTCATAATACTAGAGTCAAAGTGTTGTTTTTTCATTTGACCAAATTTGACTTGGTCAAACTTGCTCAAATGAGACACTAAATGACCTCAGATGAAAAAACTCTGAATACTAAGTTTGATCATCTCAGCAATATCTACAATTGTTACATAGCTCATTTTCCCATTTGAGAAATTTTTATCAAACACTAGTCACAACTTCTTGAATCTCATATAGACTTTCTAAAACTATGTCACACACTTGTGAAATTTAAACTACATTTTATTCAAGCTTTCTCAAATGAAAAAATGGCCTATATAAGGATTGTAGATATTGATGAGCTTAACAAACTAGGTATTCAAAACTTTTCAATTTGAGACAATCTAGGGTCCCGAAAACTAGTTTGTAGACGTTGAAATTTAAAAATCACAAATTTGAACCGTCCAAACTTTCTCAAATGGAAAGTTGACCAAAATAACAATTGTAGATCTTTTTGAGTTTAACAAACTTGGTCAAACTTGCTCAAATGAGACACTAAATGACCTCAGATGAAAAAACAATTGTGAAGTCATAACATATTACATAATATCCGTCTCTAAAACATAATATATTAAACATGCATCATTGTATCATGCGGGCACAACAGTGAATTTCTTCTTGACGTATGACCCTTGGTTATGATCTTGTCGTAACCATGGAGTGTCTTCATCATTTAACATGATGCTTGGATCTTTCTTCACTATGAAGGGTGGAATTCGGACATTTCTTTCGTAATCTTCTGACATGTCTGACTTGTCTTCAATTCCCACTATATTTATTTTCCCAGAAAGAACTATGTGGCGCTTTGGCTCATTGATCATTGAGTTGATGTCTTCGTTTTTTCCTCTCTTTGATTTTGTAGACATGTCTTTCACATAGAACACCTGACTCACATCAGCAGCAAGGACGAATGGTTCGTCTTTGTACCCAATATTATTGAGGTCCACTGTTGTCATTCCATACTCTTTGTCGACTGTTACCCCTCCTCCGGTCAGCTTCACCCATTGGCACCGGAACAAAGGGACTTTAAAAATAGGTGCGTAGTCTAGTTCCCATATATCTTCTATGCGGCCATAATATGTTTGTATATTCCCATTTGGATCTGTGCCATCTATGCGAACACCACTATTTTGATTGGTGCTCCTTTTATCTTGGGCAACTGTGTAAAATATATTCCCATTTATCTCGTACCCTTGGTACATGAGGATATGCCATGATGGTTGCCTAGCCAATAAATACAGTTGCTCATCAATATTGTCATCGCCTTGACATTCTTTTCGCAACCAACCACCAAAACTTCCCATGTGCTGACGCCTAATCCAAGCTTCAGTCTTCCCTAGAAACTTGGATCGTAAGAACTCCTTATGTATCTCGATGTACGGATGCACCAATGATGAGTTCTGAAGAACTGTGTAGTGTGCTTTATTGAAATAATCGTCTTCCATGCCAATATATATTTTCTTCCCTAAAGTTCCTTTACCACTGAGTCTCCCCTCGTGTCGCGATTCGGGAACGCCAATCGGGGCAAGGTCAGGAATAAAGTCAACACAGAACTCAATGACCTCCTCTATTCCATAGCCCTAGGCGATGCTTCCTTCAGGCTTAGAACGGACTTTCACATATTTCTTCAAGACTCCCATAAACCTCTCGAAGGGGAACATGTTATGTAAGAACACAGGTCCAAGAATACTAATCTCCTTCACCAAATGAACTAGGAGGTGTGTCATGATATTAAAGAAGGATGGAGGGAACACCAACTCAAAGCTAACAAGACATTGAACCATATCATTCTGTAGAGTAGCTAGTTCCACTGGATTGATTGCCTTCTGAGAAATTGCATTGAGGAATGCACATAGCTTCACGGTGGCTAGACGTACATGTGAAGGTAGAATTCCTCTTAAAGCAACTGAAAGCAATTGCGTCATAAGCACGTGGCAGTCGTAGGACTTTAAGTTTAGGAATTTCTTACCTGGCACATTTATTATACCCTTTATATTGAAGGAGAATCTCGATGGGACCTTGATGTTGCTTAGACATTCGAACATGTTGTCTCTCTCTTCTTTGCTAAGCGTATAGCTAGCAAGACTTAAGTAATGACGTCCATCATCTGTCTTCTCTAGATGAAGGTTGTCTCGTTCTTTCATGCCCTGCAAGTCCTGACGTGCTTCAAGTGAATCCTTTGGCTTCCCGTACACACCCATGAATCCTAACAGGTTCACACAAAGATTCTTTGTCAGGTGCATCACGTCGATTGCGTTGCGGACCTCTAGGACTTGCCAATAGGGTAGCTCCCAAAAGATGGACTTCTTCTTCCACATGGGTGCGTGCCCCTTAGCATCTTTGGGAATAGATTCGCTGCCTTGTCCCTTTCCAAATACTACTTTCATATCCTTGACCATTGCGAGTACATCTTCCCCAGTTCTGTTATGAGGCTTCTTCCGGTGGTCTGGCTTACCTTTAAAATGCTTACCTTTCTTTCTTACTTGGTGATTCAAAGGAAGGAATCGACGATGGCCAAGGTACACGACCTTTCGACATCTTTTCAAATATATACTGTCAAGGTCATCAAAACAATGTGTGCATGCATTATATCCTTTGTTTGTCTGACCTGAAAGATTACTTAAAGCAGGCCAATCATTGATTGTTACGAACAACATTGCTCGTAGGTCAAAGTGTTCTTGTTTGTACTCATCCCAGACACGTACACCTGGTTTGTTCTATAAAACTAGAAGTTCTTCAACTAATGGCTTCAGATAGACATCAATATCGTTGCCAGGTTGCCTTGGACCTTGGATGAGGATCGGCATCATAATGAACTTCCGCTTCATGCATAACCATGGAGGAAGGTTGTAGATACATAGAGTAACTGGCCAAGTGCTATGACTAGTGCTCTGCTCCCCAAAAGGATTCATACCATCTGTACTTAAGGCGAACCTTAAGTTTCTAGCCTCATTTGCAAACTCTGGAAATTCCCTGTCTATCGCTCTCCACTGGGACCCATCAGCTGGGTGTCTCAGCATATTGTCTACCTTACGGTCTTCTTTATGCCACCGCAATAACTTTGCATGGTCTTTATTTCTAAACAAACGTTTTAAGCGTGGTATTATAGGAGCATACCACATAACCTTGGTAGGGATTTTCTTTCTAGGACGCTGTTCACCCTCGACGTCACCAGGATCATCGCACCTGATCTTATACCGCGATGCTTTACATACCGGGCATTCATCCAAATTCTCGTATTCATTGCCATGGTAGAGGATGCAGTCATTAGGACATGCATGTATCTTCTGGATTTTTAATCCCAATGGACAGACAACCTTTTTTGCTTCGTACGTAGTGGTGGGCAATTCATTTGGCTTCGGAAGCATCTTCTTTATGAGGTTCAATAAATTCTCAAATGCCTTGTCGGATATACCATTCTTTGTCGGATTACCCTACTTTCTCCATGCTTAGTCCAACATATATAGTTTGACATGAAACCTGACTTAAGCAAATGTGAATGAAGACTCATTGAGCTTGAATATTCCTTTAAATTCTTACATAGGGCATATGGACAGCACATGAAACTATCCCGCTTATTTGCCTCGGCCACACCTAAGAAATAGTGCAAGCCCTCAATAAAGTCTTAGGAGTGGCGATCGGCATTGTACATCCAATGGCGTGACATAATCTGTATTACACGACAAATTATGAAAACCTTGAACATAATTAAGTATTTTATTACACAACATAAATGACACACACACGGTTGATTAATTAACTAAGCCTGGCTACAACGTAAGCAATCCCAACTATCACTAAACAAACTAAAACTACAATGCACTTCAGTAACATAATTATTTCGTGATCGTACGCAACTAAAACAGACAAATCATTCTTCTGTTGAATATCAATAAGCTTCTCCTGCTGGCTCACTGACTCAATAGCAGTAGCCACTACCTCAAGCGCACCCAAATTCTGCACGTATGTAGCATAATCTTCCTCCCAGTACCAACCATCGCATCCATTGCCCTTCCACTGAAATTAAAGCCAAAAAATATTTAGTCAAAAATATTCAAGAAAAGCAGGTCAATTAGCCATAAATAAAAAATGCGTAAGAAACTCACATCGCGATCCGGGCACTTGTAGAAAACACGACCCTTGTTGGGTCCCTGTCTCTTGACTCGGTACTCCATCACAATCTTCTGCTTACACTTGCCGCAGATAATGAGAGGGAGTTCTGGCCTCAGTCGTTTCGCAACCGAACGAGAGGCCGAGGATCCGGTACCAGTTGTCATCTACTTTCTATACTTATTTTTGCAAACTAGTGTAAATTTCATATTTTCTAAAATGATATATTTAACCTAAACTAGTACGGATTTCACATGTTTCAATAAATAACCATCCGTACTAGTTGACCTTGCTTACGTGATCATCTCGGCCAGCATTTCTCCACCGGACGGCACCGTACTTGGCCAAGGAAGAGCTCTGATTCTACGAGAAAGGGAACACGATCTTTTACGACCGTTGTCGCTCTCCCTCGTAGAATCAAAGTGTAACACCCCTGGTGTTACGAGCTTATTTAGCACCGCAATTTAGGCCTAAGTAAAATTTTCGAAACGAGTTCCATGGAATTTTTTTTATTAGTTAAAACGTACGTGATGTGATAAGTGAATCAGGTGTGACTTAGTTTCGCGGATTCAAATAAACGCTTAAGATAAATTACGCAGTGCGTAGAAATATCTAGTAGTGTCCGATAACGGTTCTAGCAAGTAAAGGGCGAATGGCTTGTTCTGTTGGATTAAATGTGAAAACAATGTTTATAAACAAAAAAATAATAGTCGGCTTGTTGAATGAATAATTGAGAGCTAAAATAATAACGAAAGTACCACTGGTCTATTAGCTCGCCGACCAACATCTTGAATTTTATTGCCATGGTGACTTTGATCCACAGATGGTCACTATGGCTTATGATCTCCTTAATTATGAACTATGTATGCCATTGTTATCATGAGCACGCTACTAGCCATATATCACATAGCAAGGCAGGCATGCACTATTGAAGCCTCCAGTACACCTAGTCTTGAATGACGGGAGAGCAGTGGCACAGAGGTGGTTGGAAATCGTGCGCTGAGAGCTAGACTCTGGACCTCTCGCTAGCGTTTTCCTTTCGTGGTTATCTTTCATCACCTTTGAATATAATATGCGCGGTACGACGCTCGTGATTGATTGAGCTAGCTGGTCGGTCGCTGTTGTTTGCTTGCTGCCTTCGCGTCCCATCGAGTTGAGTCATCTCGTCGTTTTTCCTCTCGCGCGCTTGTTTTCTGCTGCCTCCGTGGTCTCTGTCTGTCTCTGCGTTATCTCTACGCTACGTCTGCCTGTGCACTTTTTTTCCTCTCTATCATTTCACGGCACCGCACAGGGAGGCCCCAGCAGCCCACGACCGGCCTGGCGCTCTTGTCTGCTGCCTCGGGCTCCTTAAGCCGGACCAAGCTACTCCATTTCCCTCACCTCCCTCTGCTTGCTCGACGCCGGCCCTTCCTCTCTCCCTCGCGCTAGCGCACGCGGATCCTGCAGCTCGCCCTCCTTTCCCCGCTCGCCAGCGCTCTCTCCGCCGCCTGGCGCACGTGCGAGCCCGCAGCACCGGCGCAGGCCACGCCACCGTCACCTATGCCATAGCGCGCAGGCAACAAGCCGCTGCTGACCGCGCTGCTCGGAGCACAGCTGCGCCCTGCCATGGGCTGGCCCGCTGCCGCTCGTGCATCCATCGCCGAGCCTCCAGCGCCCCTCCTCCTCCTCAGCGCCCGAGCCACAGCGCGCTGGCGTTCCTGCCATGTCCCACGCTGGACCGCCCCACCTTCAAGTCGCGCTCACCGTCGGTCGAACTCCGCAGTCACAGCGCCTCTCACCGCACTCGCCTGGCTGCTGCGCCTCGGTACGCGCTGGAGATTGGCCGCGGCGCTGCTCCTGCCGGGTCCCGTTGTAATGCTCCACGCCGCCATGTGCGCCCGAGCTCTCGGCCCCCGCGCTGCCCCGCTCCGCAACGCAATCGCCGT
Source organism: Miscanthus floridulus (assembly GCF_019320115.1). Taxonomy (NCBI): domain Eukaryota; kingdom Viridiplantae; phylum Streptophyta; class Magnoliopsida; order Poales; family Poaceae; genus Miscanthus; species Miscanthus floridulus. The sequence continues at coordinate 218,348,408 of NC_089587.1, read as the reverse complement.
GGTCGCCGCTGTCCCGCACCACCGCCCGCAGGCGCACGCGTGCCACTGCCGCGGCCTGCCGTGGCTGTGCCCGAGCAGCAGCGCCTCCTTGTCCCGCAGCGCCCGCCGATGCCCGGTGCCCACGCCGTGTCTCGCCGGGGCCATGCCGAGCCCTGCTTAGCTCTCGGTTGCTGCCGCCCGAGCACGCACCGCCCTCCTTCTTCCTTCCCAACGCGCGCGAGCAGCAACTCCCGAGCTTCCATTCTCCGACCTCGTTTTTCCTGCCGTGGCCACACCCCATGCCGTGCAGGCACCGGCGTCCTGCTGTCACAGCCCCACGCCGCTGCTCCACGTCACGCCTGGAGCGCAACCCGCGCCTGGAACGCCGCACCGCGCGTGAGGGCGTGTGACTCGGCCGAGCCGCAACCGCCCGCGCCCCGGTCCCGCTGCTCCTCGGCCCACCGCCGTCCGAGCTTCCATCAGCGGCCGTGCCTCTCACCGCCGGTCGCCGTGCCTCTTCCCGGCCCCGTCGCGTAGTTCCAGCCGCCGGCCCACATTTCCCGTCACTCCTCTGTTTTGATGATGAAGACAAGGTGAGGGCATGGATCCAAGAAGATATTTTATACGGGGTTCTTTATGCAAATACTAGACTCAAGTTAATAGTGTTGATGGACCTTATCGTAAATTAAAGGAAGTTCAGTGACCTTTTCACGTATGGGACGCGCCTTGTCCCCGCACCTAGGCCGCTTGGGCCGGTCTGCTGTCCACGCGCGGCCTGCTGGGCCGCTGCCCATGGCCTGCTCACTGCGTCGCGCCTGGGCCGTCCGCTGGTCATGTGCCTGCCTGGGCCTCGTGGTCGCCGCGTGGGCCGCGTTGGCCGTGGTTGGCCCAGGTGCCTGTCTTTTTGTAGTTTTTGCTTAAAATGGCTAAAACTTGTAAAATCAATATAAAATGGTATACGCATCCAAAAATTATGAAACCAGTTTTGTTGGTCTCCTAAAAGCATGATCTACCGGCTAGTATAATTTGTTTACATAGTTGGATATTATTCTTAGAAGCTATATAATTAACTTAAGATACTTAATGTTGTAAAATGTAAACTTGTAGAGATTTCCGTGGTAAATTGGTAATAGCGTTGAATCTGAAACTCGTACAGTAGGCTCTTGGCAATATTAGGTACTCGTGGTAATTTTTGTAGCTCCGGAATAATTAGTTTGCTAAATAGATAATGATGTCCTATTGCGAATAATGATTAAATCGTTAGAATGGGATAAAGAAACACCGTTGGTTTATATAACTAAAAACAGTGTTGGGAAATAACGTCTTATTCGATAACATGGGTATGTAGCCTAAGTACGGTCGTCGTTAGATCTAGCTCGTTAACTTGAGCGGCGTAAAGCGTATTTATACGAGTCACGATTTCAGTTGATTAATTCTATCTTTGCATTTCATCGCATGCATAGCATATAGGTACGTCGGTGGATTACGGAGTCGTCGGGAGTTGCTGGAGGAATGGTGCTTTTGGAGATCATGTCGCCATGATGGAAAGCTAACTTCTGATTATATTTTTCCCAGGCAAGCCCCGGTGCATAATCCCTACTTTCTGCAGTTTAAATTATATTTGTGCATTAAGTTTTAAGGAGTTGAATGAAACCCACTTGCATACACATCTTTATTCCTATGAGTCTTACTAGTATGACAGGATCGTGTAGATTGCTATGCTACAGGACTCCGGTAGAAGTCGAGTGATTGCCTGTCACTCGCGAGAGATAGGAAATATATTATTGGATTACTATCACTTGGAAAATATGAAAATGGTGGAAAGGAAAATGGTGACCGGGCAGGGATATGGTTTGGGTATTGGTGGGTGTAAGAAGTTGTGTCGCCGCGGAGGCGGGTCATAGCTTGGTTACACCGTTTTTCCCTGTCTGGTCGGTTAAGGACCGATCGTTGCATATGACTCTAGGCAGGTCACAGACTTATTATCTCGAGCACATACTTGTGTATGGACGCTTGGAAGACTTGTTGCTCTCTTGTCGCGGATCCGGCTCTTTCCGGACCGACTGTCAGGGTTTTATTTTGGTGGAGGAGGTCCTTGCACCGCGCTGAGTCCGGGACTTAGGGGCGGGGGCTTGGAGTCCCAGTTTGGACGGGGACCTGGACACCCGGGACAGGAGAGTGATGGGTTGGTCCTGCTTGTGCCTGGGGTACAAGCGGGGCGTGTGTTTTCGGGGTACCCAGCTGGGGGCATTGATTCGCGAATCGCCGGGCTATCCGGTACGGCTTGTCTACGGTTTAGCATCGTAGTAAGAACTGAAAGATGAAAGATGGAAGATGGACAAAGGAAATCTGATTGCTTACCACTTGCTTGAAAGTAGCACAGGTGCTTACTTAGAATGGTTAGTTAATGAACCAATGCGGCTATTAATAAAAATCAAATATAAGGACGCACGCTTAGTAATGCTTCTGCAAATGCAACCCACAAACCAGATAGCCTTGCATATCCTTGGAGTCTTTTCTTTTCTCCTATCGGGTTAGTCTTGTTGAGTACAATTGAGTACTCAGGGTTTTATTCCCCCTGTTGCAGGTGACAGGTGGACGCTAGAGCTGACCTTTGTGTGTGGATTCCTCCTGGTGGGCTCAGCGAGGATTTCCTTTACGCTGCGATCGTAGTTGTTATTTATAACTCTCACCAAATGCTTTTATAAATGGAAGTTTAATAATATGTTGTCGTAGTCTATATGTCAATACTTCCTCATGTCATGTTTAGATATTTATTTCCGCTGTAACTCTAGTCACATATTTCTATTCCGCTGTTCAAGTAAATTGTTTATAACTCTGATAATATGATTTCATTCCGCTGTCATATTAATAAATATTATACTCTGATGTTGTATTAAAAGTGATGTAAGAAATGGTTACGAATGATGTAAGCTTTATTCTCTTATTTGTGATCCTGATGGCAAAAATGTGGATTTTCGGGTTCTCCCCTGGGGTGTGCCCGACGGAATCGAGTAATTTAGCGTTCTCCCCCGAGTGCTTAGTGTCTAATGGAAGACAAGCACTCCTGTGAGGCATTAAATTAGGCGGTTCTGCCACAGGTGGTATCAGAGCATAAATGAGGAAATAAAGCTTCGAAAACCTTTTCTAAACTAAAATTTGACAACCCATTGTTGCAAAAAGTTAGGACGTTTATATGCGAAGTTATATAAGTAGCCCTATTACTATGGTTATGTATCCAGGATAGATGGCACTTAGCTGACTTAGATAGGGTTAATCAAGTTTCTGCAGGTATACTGACTCGAGCATAGTCCGATAGTATCGGCTAGTTACAGGGAGAGAACGATGTGCCAAAACTTTGAGAACGGTTGCCCTATATGTGGCAACAGTGAAAGGACGTATAGGACGTGCATTCATGCATATCCTGCCTATGCATTGTAGTACTCGTATTACTTGTAGATACGCCATCCATAGGTGTCACGCGTGTCGTATTGTGCACGACTGACTCGTCCTGTTCTAGAGTTAGGTCTGAACTGTGGCTTCGTGTTTCGCGTTAGCCCGTGGTTCACGCCGGTTGTGACCCACGTCTCCCCATACCCCTTTCTGCGCTCTTGTCGGACCCTTGCCCTGTAGTCGTACTAGTCAGTAATGGCATCGCACGTCGCTCGCCTCGAACTCGTGGAATTTGGTCGATCCGCCGTAGTGATATCGCGCGGGAACCCTGGTGAACCGCGCCAGGACCACTGAATGCTCCGCCTTTATAAGTAGAGCCTGGCTTAGCCATTGGTACCACCACTCAGCGCACTTTAGCTCGCTTAGCTTCTCCTTTGAGCTAGCTTTTCGCTCAGCCTTCCTTGCAACCACCGCCAGAGATGGCAGGAGCCTGGGTTAGCACCTACTGCCTGAATGTTGAGGGGTTTCCCAAAATCCTGCATGCCACCCTGCAAAAGCTCGGAGTGAATGATCACCCCGAGTATGAGGGCCGTGAGTATGAGGAGCATGGCACTGAGCGGTGTGAGGTTACCGTCTACATCGGGAAGAGTGAGGAGTTCCCCGACCTCACCGAAGCCTGGAGTGTGACCGCAACCGGGTTTAGCTTCACCGACACCTACCACATTGTGGCCCGCAAAGCCTTATGGTACCTCTGCCAGATCTATGAGGAGCCCATTGCCCGTACCCCCATGCGGTTCTTTCCACCTTTGGATAGGAACCGACGGGCATGGAGGGCTCGCATGGAGGCTTTGCAAGGGCGGGATGCGCAAGAGGACAGTCCCACCGTGGTGCACTTGACCACATACCTGCTCGCTCTAGATGAGCAGTATGACCGGCAAGCCTTGGAGCTGAGGGCGTGCCTTCGGCGCGCCGAGGAAGCCGAGGTCTTCAACCGGATGCTCCAGGTGCAGCTCGCCGAAGCGCATGCCAGCGCTGCAGCTGCTGAGAGCCGAGAGGCCACCATGGAGGAATCTCTGAAGGAGGCTGAAGATCGGCATGTCCATCAGCTGGGTGAGGCCTATCTGTTCACTAGGGCCAGGCGGAGGTCGCTGGTTGATGGAAGGTAGGATGCCCCGATCTTGGAAGGGATCCCTCTCCACCCGCCAGAGAGAAGAAGAACCGGTGATGCAGAACCGCCAGCACCTCCGCCGTCGGAAGTGTTAGAAGCAGAGCCCTTGATTCCTCTCACTCAGCCATTGCCACAAGAAGATGTAGAGTAGTTGCCTTGGGATGTTGTACCCGTAGTAGTAGTACTTTTCATCGCTGTCCTCCGGTATTGTATTCTTGTCATTGTTGTTCGTCCGTAGTGTTGAGATCGTCTGACCGTAGGGGAATGCTATGTCGAGAATGGAGCCTGAATGCCTGTACGTTGTACCCGCATAAGATCGTTGGAACGTGCATTTTAATTATTTCGCTGTGTTTATTGCGTTCATTTACTTTAAGTCTCGTTAGACGTGCTCCAAGTTTTCAAGGGCGATGTTAAGTGAGTTACAAGAGAAGTTGCCATTCAGATACCAGCAGATCAGCCGTGATTGGATAATATTGGACACTGTATCGACTAACTGTGGATGTCCCAACAGAACACTTGAATCTTTTTAAAACAAATTCGTCATTGGATTTGAATTCCTTGTCCCTTGTTGTGAAGGGAACTTTGGTTGTTTGAATTTTCCCTTGTAATACTCTCCTTACTCTGTGGTCTACGACCTCACTGCCTTTATGGCGTGTAAGTTGGTAGTAGTTGCCTGGTTAAAAGCTTATGGTGCCGCGACGAAACCGAGGGCTCCCAGTGGAACAGCTGCCACATGGTGACGCTGCTTGGCACGCGCTGGTATCGAGGTTTTTGACCGAGTACCTTTACCAAGTTACACCGCCGTACCGTTTTGTTTTAAAGTTTTCTCCTTGAAAATGTTCGGGTGTTCAAACGGGAAATCCACAACGGGTTGATGCAGAAGTGTTCCTTCAAGATAAACAAGAGATGGTTTGAAGAAAGAAAGTATGACATGGTCTGGGTTTACAGAAAGGACGGATGTGGTCAAGGAAGGAAGCAAAAGAAGAGTAGTGAAGGAAGGTTAGCAGTGGATAGTCGGGAGTAGTTGCAAAAGTCAGAGTGGACGTTTTGTCCCAAGCCCTGTGCTTAGTTGACCGTGCTACGCATGCCGGGTTATTTCGCTACGTGCCCTGCGAACGCCGTCGATGTCGGGTCCATTATCGTCCCGTTTTCGCGTGACCGCGACATCGTGCAGTGCTCGCCGTCCTTGTGCACTGTGCACTTTTCCTTTCCTGGCGTCCGGTCGGCTCTCTGCCCCGCACCATCGTTCCCCGTACCGGACCCCCCCTTCCCCTCCCTCTTTTCTTCTTTTGTGAACATGGTCGCCCGCACGCCTGCCTCGTCGAGCGGACCCCCTCTCCTCTCCTTTATTTTCCCCCCCTCCGTCGCTCACGCAGGGAGCGCAACATGTCCAATCTTATCTCCACTCCGGTGTGTTGCTCCCCACCTCCATTCTCCACTATAAGTAACCCTTGGTCCTTGCTCTTCTTCTTCAGCCCCATTCCCCTCGCGTTCCGACGCATAGCTACGAGATCCGGCCGTCATTTTGAAGCTAGGTTCGTCTGTCTGAGGTGATGGTGTGATCTAAAAAGAAGAAAGGATTCGGTTCGTCCAAGAAGTTCAAGTTCCCTTGGTTAGTAGGCCTTAGGATTCACGATGTTTTACTTCTCAGTCGACTGTTTCTGGATCTGTTGGTGCTACGCCATGTTTTGGATAATCATCTTACTGTTGTTTCTCCATTGCCCTCGTCTATCTCGACTTTGGGAGTAGGTCTTGGTTGTATCAAGTTGCTCTTAACCATGTATCCCTAGATCCCCGTGTGGTTTAGTATTTGAAGTCGGGTAACCTTTCGTGTAATCCCTGGTCTACGAATGTAATCGCGTTTCCCCTTTTCTGGTTCTAGCTTCGAATCTCGGGATGAGATTCTTTTTAAGGGGGGGTTGGTTGTAACACCCCTGGTGTTACGAGCTTATTTAGCACCGCAATTTAGGCCTAAGTAAAATTTTCGAAACGAGTTCCATGGAATTTTTTTTATTAGTTAAAACGTACGTGATGTGATAAGTGAATCAGGTGTGACTTAGTTTCGCGGATTCAAATAAACGCTTAAGATAAATTACGCAGTGCGTAGAAATATCTAGTAGTGTCCGATAACGGTTCTAGCAAGTAAAGGGCGAATGGCTTGTTCTGTTGGATTAAATGTGAAAACAATGTTTATAAACAAAAAAATAATAGTCGGCTTGTTGAATGAATAATTGAGAGCTAAAATAATAACGAAAGTACCACTGGTCTATTAGCTCGCCGACCAACATCTTGAATTTTATTGCCATGGTGACTTTGATCCACAGATGGTCACTATGGCTTATGATCTCCTTAATTATGAACTATGTATGCCATTGTTATCATGAGCACGCTACTAGCCATATATCACATAGCAAGGCAGGCATGCACTATTGAAGCCTCCAGTACACCTAGTCTTGAATGACGGGAGAGCAGTGGCACAGAGGTGGTTGGAAATCGTGCGCTGAGAGCTAGACTCTGGACCTCTCGCTAGCGTTTTCCTTTCGTGGTTATCTTTCATCACCTTTGAATATAATATGCGCGGTACGACGCTCGTGATTGATTGAGCTAGCTGGTCGGTCGCTGTTGTTTGCTTGCTGCCTTCGCGTCCCATCGAGTTGAGTCATCTCGTCGTTTTTCCTCTCGCGCGCTTGTTTTCTGCTGCCTCCGTGGTCTCTGTCTGTCTCTGCGTTATCTCTACGCTACGTCTGCCTGTGCACTTTTTTTCCTCTCTATCATTTCACGGCACCGCACAGGGAGGCCCCAGCAGCCCACGACCGGCCTGGCGCTCTTGTCTGCTGCCTCGGGCTCCTTAAGCCGGACCAAGCTACTCCATTTCCCTCACCTCCCTCTGCTTGCTCGACGCCGGCCCTTCCTCTCTCCCTCGCGCTAGCGCACGCGGATCCTGCAGCTCGCCCTCCTTTCCCCGCTCGCCAGCGCTCTCTCCGCCGCCTGGCGCACGTGCGAGCCCGCAGCACCGGCGCAGGCCACGCCACCGTCACCTATGCCATAGCGCGCAGGCAACAAGCCGCTGCTGACCGCGCTGCTCGGAGCACAGCTGCGCCCTGCCATGGGCTGGCCCGCTGCCGCTCGTGCATCCATCGCCGAGCCTCCAGCGCCCCTCCTCCTCCTCAGCGCCCGAGCCACAGCGCGCTGGCGTTCCTGCCATGTCCCACGCTGGACCGCCCCACCTTCAAGTCGCGCTCACCGTCGGTCGAACTCCGCAGTCACAGCGCCTCTCACCGCACTCGCCCTGGCTGCTGCGCCTCGGTACGCGCTGGAGATTGGCCGCGGCACTGCTCCTGCCGGGTCCCGTTGTAATGCCTCCACGCCGCCATGTGCGCCCGAGCTCTCGGCCCCCGCGCTGCCCCGCTCCGCAATGCAATCGCCGTGGTCGCCGCTGTCCCGCACCACCGCCCGCAGGCGCACGCGTGCCACTGCCGCGGCCTGCCGTGGCTGTGCCCGAGCAGCAGCGCCTCCTTGTCCCGCAGCGCCCGCCGATGCCCGGTGCCCACGCCGTGTCTCGCCGGGGCCATGCCGAGCCCTGCTTAGCTCTCGGTTGCTGCCGCCCGAGCACGCACCGCCCTCCTTCTTCCTTCCCAACGCGCGCGAGCAGCAACTCCCGAGCTTCCATTCTCCGACCTCGTTTTTCCTGCCGTGGCCACACCCCATGCCGTGCAGGCACCGGCGTCCTGCTGTCACAGCCCCACGCCGCTGCTCCACGTCACGCCTGGAGCGCAACCCGCGCCTGGAACGCCGCACCGCGCGTGAGGGCGTGTGACTCGGCCGAGCCGCAACCGCCCGCGCCCCGGTCCCGCTGCTCCTCGGCCCACCGCCGTCCGAGCTTCCATCAGCGGCCGTGCCTCTCACCGCCGGTCGCCGTGCCTCTTCCCGGCCCCGTCGCGTCGTTCCAGCCGCCGGCCCACATTTCCCGTCACTCCTCTGTTTTGATGATGAAGACAAGGTGAGGGCATGGATCCAAGAAGATATTTTATACGGGGTTCTTTATGCAAATACTAGACTCAAGTTAATAGTGTTGATGGACCTTATCGTAAATTAAAGGAAGTTCAGTGACCTTTTCACGTATGGGACGCGCCTTGTCCCCGCACCTAGGCCGCTTGGGCCGGTCTGCTGTCCACGCGCGGCCTGCTGGGCCGCTGCCCATGGCCTGCTCACTGCGTCGCGCCTGGGCCGTCCGCTGGTCATGTGCCTGCCTGGGCCTCGTGGTCGCCGCGTGGGCCGCGTTGGCCGTGGTTGGCCCAGGTGCCTGTCTTTTTGTAGTTTTTGCTTAAAATGGCTAAAACTTGTAAAATCAATATAAAATGGTATACGCATCCAAAAATTATGAAACCAGTTTTGTTGGTCTCCTAAAAGCATGATCTACCGGCTAGTATAATTTGTTTACATAGTTGGATATTATTCTTAGAAGCTATATAATTAACTTAAGATACTTAATGTTGTAAAATGTAAACTTGTAGAGATTTCCGTGGTAAATTGGTAATAGCGTTGAATCTGAAACTCGTACAGTAGGCTCTTGGCAATATTAGGTACTCGTGGTAATTTTTGTAGCTCCGGAATAATTAGTTTGCTAAATAGATAATGATGTCCTATTGCGAATAATGATTAAATCGTTAGAATGGGATAAAGAAACACCGTTGGTTTATATAACTAAAAACAGTGTTGGGAAATAACGTCTTATTCGATAACATGGGTATGTAGCCTAAGTACGGTCGTCGTTAGATCTAGCTCGTTAACTTGAGCGGCGTAAAGCGTATTTATACGAGTCACGATTTCAGTTGATTAATTCTATCTTTGCATTTCATCGCATGCATAGCATATAGGTACGTCGGTGGATTACGGAGTCGTCGGGAGTTGCTGGAGGAATGGTGCTTTTGGAGATCATGTCGCCATGATGGAAAGCTAACTTCTGATTATATTTTTCCCAGGCAAGCCCCGGTGCATAATCCCTACTTTCTGCAGTTTAAATTATATTTGTGCATTAAGTTTTAAGGAGTTGAATGAAACCCACTTGCATACACATCTTTATTCCTATGAGTCTTACTAGTATGATAGGATCGTGTAGATTGCTATGCTACAGGACTCCGGTAGAAGTCGAGTGATTGCCTGTCACTCGCGAGAGATAGGAAATATATTATTGGATTACTATCACTTGGAAAATATGAAAATGGTGGAAAGGAAAATGGTGACCGGGCAGGGATATGGTTTGGGTATTGGTGGGTGTAAGAAGTTGTGTCGCCGCGGAGGCGGGTCATAGCTTGGTTACACCGTTTTTCCCTGTCTGGTCGGTTAAGGACCGATCGTTGCATATGACTCTAGGCAGGTCACAGACTTATTATCTCGAGCACATACTTGTGTATGGGCGCTTGGAAGACTTGTTGCTCTCTTGTCGCGGATCCGGCTCTTTCCGGACCGACTGTCAGGGTTTTATTTTGGTGGAGGAGGTCCTTGCACCGCGCTGAGTCCGGGACTTAGGGGCGGGGGCTTGGAGTCCCAGTTTGGACGGGGACCTGGACACCCGGGACAGGAGAGTGATGGGTTGGTCCTGCTTGTGCCTGGGTACAAGCGGGGCGTGTGTTTTCGGGGTACCCAGCTGGGGGCATTGATTCGCGAATCGCCGGGCTATCCGGTACGGCTTGTCTACGGTTTAGCATCGTAGTAAGAACTGAAAGATGAAAGATGGAAGATGGACAAAGGAAATCTGATTGCTTACCACTTGCTTGAAAGTAGCACAGGTGCTTACTTAGAATGGTTAGTTAATGAACCAATGCGGCTATTAATAAAAATCAAATATAAGGACGCACGCTTAGTAATGCTTCTGCAAATGCAACCCACAAACCAGATAGCCTTGCATATCCTTGGAGTCTTTTCTTTTCTCCTATCGGGTTAGTCTTGCTGAGTACAATTGAGTACTCAGGGTTTTATTCCCCCTGTTGCAGGTGACAGGTGGACGCTAGAGCTGACCTTTGTGTGTGGATTCCTCCTGGTGGGCTCAGCGAGGATTTCCTTTACGCTGCGATCGTAGTTGTTATTTATAACTCTCACCAAATGCTTTTATAAATGGAAGTTTAATAATATGTTGTCGTAGTCTATATGTCAATACTTCCTCATGTCATGTTTAGATATTTATTTCCGCTGTAACTCTAGTCACATATTTCTATTCCGCTGTTCAAGTAAATTGTTTATAACTCTGATAATATGATTTCATTCCGCTGTCATATTAATAAATATTATACTCTGATGTTGTATTAAAAGTGATGTAAGAAATGGTTACGAATGATGTAAGCTTTATTCTCTTATTTGTGATCCTGATGGCAAAAATGTGGATTTTCGGGTTCTCCCCTGGGGTGTGCCCGACGGAATCGAGTAATTTAGCGTTCTCCCCCGAGTGCTTAGTGTCTAATGGAAGACAAGCACTCCTGTGAGGCATTAAATTAGGCGGTTCTGCCACACAAAGTTCCTCCTTAACGTCCGTTACCGCTCGACAGAGAACATGTTGGCCGAGCTGAACACGGTCCGCAAGTTCAACTAGTACGGATTTTCTATAATTTTCTAACTATTTACTAAGTTTTTCATTTCATGGAAAATTTAATTCTAAAAAAAAGGCATGATTTCTAAGTAGTTCATTTCATGGAAAAAATAATTCTAAGTGACCTGCTCGATATCGGCGAGCTCGCGGACGTTTAGGTTACCGAGGATAGTAACATTTGTAGATGACATTTGTAGGTCTGAAGCTATCAAATATCCATCAAATTATAGCTCAAAAACATGTTTTAATAAATAACCATCCGTACTAGTTGACCTTGCTTACGTGATCAAATCGGCGAGCATTTCTCCACCGGACGGCACCGTACTTGACCAAGGAAGAGCTCTGATTCTACGAGAAAGGGAACACGGTCTTCCACGACCGTTGCCGCTCTCCCTCGTAGAATCAAAGCTCTTCCTTGACGTCCGTTACCGCTCGGTAGAGAACATGCTCGCTGACCTGAACACGGTCCGCAAGTTCAACTAGTACGGATTTTCTACAATTTTCTAACCATTTTCTAAGTTTTTCATTTCATGGAAAATTTAATTCTAAAAAATAAAAGGCATGATTTCTAAGTATTTCATTTCATGGAAAAATAATTCAAAGTGACCTGCTCGATATCGGCGAGCTCGTGGGCGTTTAGGTTGCCGAGGATAGTAACATTTGTAGATGACATTTGTAGGTCTGAATTTATCAAATATCCATCAAATTATATCTCAAAAACATGTTTTAATAAATAACCATCCGTACTAGTTGACCTTGCTTACGTGATCATCTCGCGAGCATTTCTCCACCGGACGGCACCGTACTTGGCCAAGGAAGAGCTCCGATTCTACGAGAAAGGGAACACGGTCTTCCACGACCGTTGCCGCTCTCCCTCGTAGAATCAAAGCTCCTCCTTGACGTCCGTTACCGCTCGGCAGAGAACATGCTCGCCGAGATAAACACGGTCCGCAAGTTCAACTAGTACGGATTTTCTACAATTTTCTAACAATTTTCTAAGTTTTTCATTTCATGAAAAAATTAATTCTAAGATCACGTAAGCCACCGGGGACGAGGATGGCGCGTGCTCCAGCGAGGACGAGCGAGGCGTGATTTTGATGAACTAATTTAACTTTTGTTTATCCAAACATATATGCAAATCATCATGTGATTTTGAGCTAAAAATGACATATAAAATCATAATAAGTCCATCATATAAAGTTACACATGCATCTACATCGCAAAATGAGATAAGCTACTGACACAACATAAGAGGATTAAGTTTGTTACCTCCAAAATCGAAGAGCAACACCAATGGAGGGGGAGAGAGCAAGAACAACAGCAAGCTGAAGAACAGAGGCAGTGAGTTTGAATGGAATGGCTCGGGCTCGGGGAGGAAGAAATGAGCTGAATTATAGGCCGGGATAATTAGTCCTGGTTAGGGGTCCAAACCGGGACTAAAGATTAATCTTTATTCCCGGGGTATCACCCAAACCGGGACTAAAAGCTTTAGTCCCGGTTGGTAATACCAGCCGGGACTAAAGATCCCTGTCCCGTGGACGACCGTTGGGCAGGGACCTTTAGTTCCGGTTGGTACCAACCGGAACTAAAGGGTCCTTTAGTCCCAGAGGCAAAAAAAAAATGTCGAGGCTAATGCTAAATTGGGACATCGTTCTAAAGTCTGTTCTCTAGCACCCCAAAGATAGTGGTCAGTTGTTGTTGCTGCTGCATCACCTCAGGTAAGCTCCACATCTACGAGTAGTGTAAGTGTGTAACACTTCCTTTATTTGGTGACAGTACGGCTGCTAACGCATAGGACAACGCCATTTCGTTTCGGTGATCCTCTGCCAGAAGTTCACCCATCACAGACCGTGAAAGTTTGCATGTAGAGCTTGTTTGGTTCAAGCCCTGGAAGAAATTGCCTGTGTTTGCCTATGATGTGTTTGGTTGCAGCCTTGGTTTGATTCCTAGTCTAGGCGACAGCTGCCTGTCAAGCGACAGAATCAAATCATCAGGCCGATCTAACACAGAACTGTCCTTTGGAATAGAAGTGTCAGGCTATAATGTCTTCCATATTATCATGCACTAGGATGACTGAAACAAGGATCTTTACACCATCAGCATGGAATCTTTGCTGCACCAAGTCAAAATCCCATCCACCGGTAACAGGATGAATTAGTTCCTTCACCATTGTCAGTAAATAGTTACCCGTGACTGGACATGGTCGGAGAGTAATCCCGTGTGGACGTGTGGTAGACAAGGATCTTCCCAATTCCCAAATGTCCACTGATTCATCGTCATCGATACGCCAAATAATCCCCTTTTTTAGAAGTTGCCACCATGTAGAAAGACATCCCATCTATTGCCGGAGCTGTTAAAAGCATGTGAATCTCTTAACCCAAGGCCTTTCAGTTGCTTCACTGTATCCGAGGATGAACCAATGCATCTTATCTCCGTCTTGTTGATCCCACTAATACCGACAAATCTTTGAGCTCACTTGCTCACATAAGGTCTTTGTCTCTTTGTTAGCTCAAAACAAGCCATATCATATATTGAGATCGCCTGTTCCACAACTTCCACAGTGGCCTGTTTTTCCTGCTTGTGATAGACTGATAGTTACTTTTAAATCGTTCCTTCAAATGTTGGAAAGGCTTTTCGGTGAAGCCCCCTTTTTCATCACGGTAGGAATCGGGCAGATGCTCGATAATTTCGGACGACAAGCAGTGAGAGTAACAGTCGTGGATGAGTAGTTAATGGAGGCACTGGAGATATTCCCCTGTACTCCATGGAATACCTATGTTTTTGCTATTGTACATTTTCATCGGGTTTTTTTTTTTTGCTTATTATTTTGTACCCAACTGTGAAATCCTCTCTCCGCCTTGGGAGCAGTTATCATATAATTAATCAGGTGTCAAGTCTAGCTCATTAGATGCGACTATAGAATTTTAAAAAAAAACCTCTGAAACTTCTCTTCCGCTGCGTACTTGAAAGGAAAGAGAAATGGATAACTGGAGGCCTGTCCTACTGAACTTGTTTCCAAAGCTGTGCTCGCGTCAGTGGAATACTACAACGCAGACAATTCACCATTAAGAATGTACGAACCTGTTCTAAAAAAAAGAATGTACGAACCTGAATGGTCCACCTGGAAAATCATGCAATCTACTCCGTATGTAAAGTGCACACGCCTTAGCCGGCCACGCGTACGTCCACTCATTGCCATCAACAAGAATCCATGGGATATTATCATCACAACAAAATGCAAGACGAAATTAAATGGATGAAAATGAAGAGATTGACGCTAAAAGTAAAAAAGCAGCTTTACTTTGAGCAGTCCGTTTTCCTTTATACACATGGTACGCCATCTGTATATATGGCTGTATATAACAGTAAATACTCACGGGCTTTGCCAACTTCCAAGGCTCGGAGTCATGTGCCGAGCAAGGAGCAACGAAACTAGTACCGTGACCGCTCAAATTGGCGTTTTTTTTGCCTTTGTCCACTAGTCAACAGGGGCCCAATGCAGCATGTGGCTCTCGTATCGTGTAAGTCCACATGAGCAGTGAGCACAGCTTCACTCGGCAGCACTGCCCACTCGTGTCGGTCAGCCCACACACCGGAACCACAGTGCCAAGCACCGGCATACATATCCCACCTACACCGTCCGACGTCCCTCCAAAGTGAGATCTCTACAGGGCAGGCATAACCCACTCCCGGCTGTGGCTGTCCCTCCCTCGGCCTCTCCCTCTCCCAGGACGTTCTGCGCGCAGACATGCCCCGCACGCGCACCGGCCACGACTCACGAGTGCACCCGAGGGCGCGTCTGCGAGTGAGATGCCGCCGTATGGTATGGACGCGTGGTTCGGCTCGTGTGGCGCTTGGAGCGGGGCGGGGGCGCGCGGTCCCGCCGCCCCGGGAAGGAAGGGAGGAAGCGGCCGAGGCGCATCGCTGTTGGAAAACGACCGCGCGGATCCCGCGGGCCCCGACGCGGCCGCTGCATGCGGCGGTGGCTGTGGCTGTGGCTTTCCCCGCCGAGCCGTGTGCTGTCGCTGGCGCGGACCGGGCAGTGCGGTGTGCGGATCCGCCCCCGCTTGGCAGAGGCCCGGGGCCCCGGGCGCCCCTGCCTGGCCAGCTCCGCACGTCGCAGGCGGAGCACGGCGACGACGCAGATGGCGACAGGAGATCGATCCGTAGCGCCTGGCAACGCCCGACTCACCTGTCGCGCATGCTTCGCATCGCATCCCATCCCATCCCATCCTGTGGAGGCAGACGTAGACGTGCTTTGGTAACTGTTTGCTGGTGTGTCCGTTTTCACAGACGCCGGCAATTTGCATATTTTAAGCTGCCGTGTAGCGTGGCGTGGCAAGGGACGCGTTCGTTTGTCGCTGGTCAGGTCATTGCGCCCGGGGCTTTTGGCTCAACTAGGCGTCTTCGTGCATTGCCATCGAATAACTAAATCTTTTACACTAAAAATATACTGATAGTACGATAAGATAATAATATTATTAAATTAAATACTGACGTTAAAGCGATATTTAATTCAAAAAACAAAGTTCGTGAAATTAACACCGTCACGGAGAGCACGGCGTCGTAGGCTCACAAACTCTACTGTATAGACTTTTTGTGATATGACTAAGATAATATTTTATATCGGCAGAAAGAATTCTCTGATATCCATTTCTTTCATGCGCCAATAAATCCATGAATAAGTTTCGCTGCATCTCCATATAATCTTGTACACACAGGTTTGAGTATATATGTTCAAATTATTTATTTTTGAAAACGAAACTAAGCGTGCTATTCTAAATCGAACTAAAGTAAAACTTTCGAGTGCTTATAAATTATTATGGCTTTATTTCTTTCATAGAAAGGAGATAAAACGAGAAATCTTTGCTATCCAATCTTTTTAGAATATCATAAAGTTTAACTGGTAGAATTTTTGCTAGGACTGTTTTATCAATTCATTTTTATTCCATTTCGACCCCTGCTAAATTCGAACTTTTGTCGAAATCGTTACCATGTGTTGCTACGAGACAACTAAATATTTTATACTAAAAACACACGGATCGTACGATAAGATAACAATACTATTAAATTAAATACCGATGTTAAAGTGACATTTAATTCAAAAAGCAAAGTTCGTGAAATTAACATAGTCACGGAGAGCGTGGCGTCGCAGGCTCACAAACTCTACTGTATAAACTTTTTCGTGATATGGCTAAGATAATATTTTATATCGGCATAAAGAATTCTCCGATATCCATTTCTTTCATACGCCAATAAATTCATAAATAAGTTTCGCTGCATCTTCATATAATCCTGTACACACAGGTTCGAGTATATATGTAAATATTAGTGCCTGTCACATGAATAATATTGCGTGTCTTAAAAAATATCTCATAAGATTTTAAAACAAAGTATGTTATACTCAACGTATAAATATGTGTGGCTTTAGGACTATTCCACACAGACATATATTGTAGAATAAGATATCCACTTGAGTGTCTGTTTCAAGATATTGAATTAGGTGTTGTAATTCTTAATTTCGACATAATTTTCAGATCAAGACAACCAATGGTGACATTTTTCTTAGTGGTGCATAATTTTATGGTGCACCTCTTGACTATCTGAGTAAGGCCAAGTTAGTACTGCAAAGGCTCAGAAAAGCTGCTGAGAAGGTCAAGGTTGAGTTTTTCTCCACTATGCATACTAAAATCTATGTCCCCGTTTATCATTGTCGATGCTTTTGATGCAAAGCAATTCAACATTACCATAATCAGATATAAGTTTGAGTCTCTTGTGGGTAATCTCATAGAGGGACTCTCATTTTTTATATGATCTACCTCAAGGATATTGGCAGGACGATGGACCTATGTTGGAATGTCGCACCAAAAAGTGTCTACATTTTGTCCACGATTTATTTCCCATTAATACATGCAGGTACTATGATAACACTAACTACACCAAATAAAAGATTAAAGAGAATTTGCATTGCCTCCAGAAAGATTTATTTATTAAGTTCTTTGGACTCTACAGGTAGTTTTGAAATATATGTTCGCATGTATTACCTCGTATCCTAATTCAAATTTTTGTAGTTTAATAAGAATATTTAGGTGATTGTATATATATAATATTCAATACAAGAATGATCTATGCATGATCTTTTTAAAAGATTTCTGCAGTGTAAAGACATCTTTGTTTTTCATGCATGCCCGTGCTAACGCTACGGTAAAAATAAAAGGACAATTTATTAATTAAAAAATAAAAACAAAACTCATGCTCAAAGTCAAAGAGATAAATTATGGATGCTTGAATTTTGTCATCCATTATCTACCGGCGTGCCTATAAAATAGACTAAATAAACAATTAAACATAGATAGAAAACTAAATTAATGAAAGGATCATTGCAAGACATCAATCATCTCATAGCGTCAGACAATATCGCAAAGCTACTAAAAGTTGTAATCGTGCCCTCACCTCAAACATTGTCCATGTAAGTGCAATCAAGCCCTATTGTGGGTTTTGGCATTGATGACCACCAAATTAGAGGACTAATAAGGTTTATCGAGATGACAAGCAGGGAATCAAAGAATGAGGATGATGTACAGGTTACAGGTGTCCTAATTACGAAAGGTGGCTAGACCCAGCTCAAAAGAGGTTTAAATTCTTTTATGTTTTGAATTTGAGTTTAGGGAAAGCCGTACTATTAAGAGGGATTTTAGGACAGTTGGTCAACTGCTGAACCAGATGCTCAAATTCACAGATCTACATAATCTCACCTAGTCAAAACAGCCAACCAAATTTCAGATCATGTTACCTGTTTTGGCTAGGGCGGCAGTGCCGCCCTGTTAAGAGCGGCAGTGCCGCCCTTAACTGACCGTTGGACTCGGGGGGTATTTATACCCCTCAGGCCCGACCTACAACGGTCATCTTCTTCACTGAGTCACTCTGCTCGAAAACAGACAAAACCAAAGCTCATCCCTTTCCTCCATAGTTGCTCCTCCATCCCTCAAGCAAATCCTTGATTCCAACCATCAAAACTTGAGAGAAAATGTAGCAAAACTCGATTGGAGAGTAGATCCACTGATTTCCAAAGTCTAAGAGCATTTGGTTCACGTTTGGCTAGTGGTTCTAGGGTTGGTTACTCTTGGAGCTTGCTCCTAGCTGGCTAGGCATCGCCCTTGTGCTTGCCAACTTGTGTGGCAGCCTTGGGAGGTTTGTAACCTCATTCGAAAGCTAAGAAATCACCCCTCGTTTCAAGAGTTCACTCTCTTGATTTGAGAACGAGGGTAAGACAAGCCTTCGTGGCAAGCTCAAGCCTTTTGTGGCTTTCTCAACAACGTGGACTTAGGCAAACCTTAGTGGTGAGCTGAACCACGGGATAAATCTTGTGTCTTGTGTGCTTCGTCTTTATTATACTTGCTGTTTACTTTGGTGCTAGCTGTTGCTAGGGTTTAGTTGCTCGATTTACATTTGTGTGAAGTTTCTGTGGTATCCAGTCTTCGAACTGGATCTTGAAGTTATATTGCAGGATTAAGCAGCTAGTGGAGTCAGGTTCTTATCTGTTAAATCTCAACTGTGTTAGATTAATTTTTGTAGAGCGGCAGTGCTGCCCTGTAAGGCCGGCAGTGCCACCCTCTGTTCTAACAGAGTTTTGAGTTGAATTTTTACAGGCCTATTCACCCTCCTCTAGGCCTTCTTTATCTTTCTGTAGATCCTACAAGTGGTATCGGAGCGAGGTTGCTTCGCATATGTTTCACCGCGTGAAGTATTGAAGAAGGAGAAGGTTCGAAGAACGTTCGCATTGCGGACGCAAGTGGTGTGCACGTTGAGGATGTCGGCAGCAGCAGCGAGCTATCCATGTCCACAGCAAGTGATGCCACCATCAAAGAACCCAAGACCACCGATGCCGAAAGAAGAAAGGCAAGAAAAGAAAGAAAAGCCGCAAAGATCTCGACAAGAGAAGCTAGAGAAAAGAAGAAGGAAGAGCAGCGTCTCAAAGACAAGAAGAGAAAAGAAGAAAGAAGAATCACAAGAGAGGCAAGAGCTAAGAGAAGGGCAGCAAGAACTCAAGAGCAAGAGAAGAATGAGTATGATGCATCATCTAGTGAGCTCTCTTGTAGCTCGGATGATGGAGATGATGATGTGTCATACCATGTTTCAAAAGATAGCAAGGAGGTGAAGAGGAAGGACAAAAAGAAGGATAACAAGGACAAGGGCAGCAACAACAACAAGAACAAATATGTTGCCGTATCCTTTAATTATTCTTATTTGTCTAACCATAACAAAAGGTCCTTTGTCAATGTACCCACGAGAAAGTTGCCTCATTTTGATGGGACAAACTTTGCCAAGTGGAAGCACTTGATGAGTGCCTATCTTGTAGGTCTTCACCCCGATCTTTGGGAGATTGTAGTGAATGGATTGCAGCCACCGGAAGATCCCGAAGCGCCAACAAATGAATAGCTAGCTGTTGTCCATCTCAATGGCCAAGCCACAAGTATTCTCCTTAGTGCCTTGGATGGAAATGAGTACAACCGAGTGATGAATGTCAATGTTGCAAAATAGATTTGTGACACTTTGCATCTAGCACATGAAGGTGTAGATAAAGTGAGGAAAGCAAAGATTGATTTGTTGATGGCCAAGCTCAATAGGTTCGTGATTGTAGATGGAGAGGGGCCACAAGAGATGTTTGATAGATTAATGACCTTGGTGGGCAAGATTAGAGGCTATGGGTGTGATGAGCTTGATGATCACAAAGTGATGAAGGTTATGTTGGAGGCCTACTCACCAAGAAATGAGACCGTAGTCACCTTGATTAGGGATAAGAAGTTTGAGCACTTCACACCTAATGATGTGCTTGAAAGATTGTTGACATTTGACATGCAAAGAGAAGAAGCTAATGAGAGGAGAAGACTTGGTGAGTTGCAAGCCAAGCTAGAAGACATGAAGATCAAGGAAGTAGCTCTCAAGGCCAACAAATCAAGCAATCAAGGCATCTCCAACAAGGTAAAGGGCAGCAAGCAAGCATCAATAAGTCAACCCAAGGAAATCAAGTCAACTCCACAAAATGATGATCCAAGTTCATCCTCAAGTGAAGATGAAGATGATGGGGCTGATTATATGAAGATTGATGACATGGCTTTGTTCATGAAGAGCTATCACAAGGGGTTGAAAAAGAATGGGTACAAAATAGTGCAAAGAAGGTTCCCAAACAAGAAG
This sequence comes from Miscanthus floridulus, assembly GCF_019320115.1. NCBI lineage: Eukaryota > Viridiplantae > Streptophyta > Magnoliopsida > Poales > Poaceae > Miscanthus > Miscanthus floridulus. The sequence goes on along the minus strand of NC_089587.1, from coordinate 218,328,090 downwards.
AAGAGGACTTGCTACAATTGTGGCAGCACGGAGCACTTCATTGCTAAGTGTCCTTATGACAAGAAAGAGAACAAACATAAGAGGGACAACAGTGAGGGCAAGCATGAGCACAAAAAGAGATACAAGCAAATGGGAGAGGCACACGTTGGGCATGAGTGGGACTCAACTAAAGAGTCAAGTGAAGAGGATGTGAAGATTGCAACCATGGCTATTCAAAAGCCATCCTCTACATCAAGGCTCTTCAATAACATGCCCGATGATGATGACCACCGCTCCACTCACGTTTGTCTTATGGCAAAGGGTGAGAAGGTAAATCAAAAAGCTAAATCTCCTCCACCTCCTAGCTACATCTCTAGTAGTGAACTTAGTGATTCTAGTGATGATGATGCTAGTGATGTTGAGAAATATGTTAAGTTGACTAAAAAGTTAGATTCTAAAACCAAGCTCTTCATCATAAATATAATGGAGGAACTAGAAAGTGTCAAAGTCGAGCTAGCCGATAGAGATGATTATCTTGAGGAAACCAAAAAGATGTATATTGGATGTAAGGAAGCTCTTGAGTTAGAGAGAAGTGAGGTGGACTCTTTGAACAAGGCCTTGGCCGAAGAATAAAGAGAACATGCTCTCACAATGAAGGCAAATATTGCACTCAATGACAAGTATTGTGTCTTAGTTGAAAAGCACAACAAACTTGAGAAGCAATATAACCTTCTATGCGAGAGCACCCCACTTCCCTCCGACACAAATGACATTTCTATTCCCTCCACTAGCCAAGGGTGTGGAAAATGCTATAATCTTGACTTAAAAGTTTATTCCACTAACCTTGCAAACTTGGAGGTCATGAAAAAGGAGATTGCTAGGCTCAATACTATGTTAGGAAAAAGGGGCATGGAAGGTAAGAAACCTACTAATGGCAAAGGTGAAAACCCAAAGAGGCCACAATACAAAGATGGAAGAAATCCATGCATCAAAGATGGGCTTGGACATACTCATGGAGGTAAAACCAATGGGAGAAAGGTAATAAATGGATATGAGTGTGTTCAGTTTGTGAGCAAAGGGCAGGAAGGTACAGATAGGTCTGTACAAAAGGTGGCACAAGGCCAGCCCAGAGCAGCACCGCGGCCTATGGGCGGCAGTGCCGCTGTGAAGGGCGGCAGTGCCGCTCCCCATAGAAAAGGGAAGACCATCTCCTACTCCTCTACTCATGTCAAGCCCAAGAAGAAGGTGTCACTTCTAGAGCAGGTTGTTCAGAAACCAAAGAAATCTATCTAGGTCACTCCAAATAGATATGCTTATCAACCAAAGGCAAAAACACCTCCTCAATGTTTGGATTCTAACTTTGTTTTGCAGCACAACAGCAAGAGGGAGGTGTTTGCCAAGTTTGTTGGCAATGGTCGAAATGTTTATCATAATGCTTCTATTTGGGTTCCTAAAGTTCTTGTGACTAATATGCAAGGCCCCAAGAATATTTGGGGACCTAAGACTAGGAACTAAACTTATGTTGCAGGAATACTCCTCCGGTGGGTTAAGTTGGGTGCTTGACAGTGGCTGTACAAATCATATGATTGGAGAAAGGAGTATGTTCTCATCATATTCCCCAACTACAAATTCAGATGAGAATATCATATTTGGTGATAATTCAAAAGGGGGTGTGATTGGACTTGGTAAAGTGGCTATTACACTTGATCATTCAATTACAAATGTCTTACATGTTTATTCCTTGAAGTACAATCTATTGTACGTCTCTCAATTATGTGAGATGGGCTACAATTGTCTCTTCACGGATAAGGGTGTGGAAGTCTCTAAGAGAGAGGATTCCTCAATTGTCTTTACGGGTCACCTCAAGAACAAGCTTTACTTAGTTGATTTTAGCAAAAGTAAAGCTAAGCTTGAGACCTGTTTAGTGGCAAAATCTAGCATGGGTTGGCTATGGCATCGCCGACTAGCTCATGTTGGGATGAGAAACTTGGCCAAACTCCTAAAAGACAACCACATTCTTGGACTAACCAATATTCAATTTGAGAAAGACAGGATTTGTAGTGCTTGCCAAGCCGAAAAGCAAGTAGGTGTACCACACCCACCAAAGAGCATCATGACTACCACACAACCATTGGAGTTGATTCACATGGATCTCTTTGGACCGGTCGCCTACATAAGCATCGGGGGTAACAAATATGGTCTAGTTATTGCTGATGATTATTCCCGTTTCACTTGGGTGTTCTTTGTTTATGATAAGTCCCAGGTGCAAGAAAAAATCAAAATATTTGTGAGAAGGTCACAAAGGGAGTCCGGTCTTCCTATCAAGAAGATAAGAAGTGACAATGGGACCAAATTCCAGAACACTCTAGTTGAAGAGTTTCTTGATGATGAGGGCATCAAGCATGAGTTTTCAACTCCTTACACCCCTCGACAAAATGGTGTAGTAGAGAGGAAGAACCGTACACTTCTTGATATGGCAAGGACAATGCTAGATGAATACAAGACATCGGACCTCTTTTGGAGTGACGCCATCAACACCGCTTGCAATGCCATCAACTGTCTCTACTTACACAAGAAACTCAAGAAGACTTCATATGAGCTTCTAACCGGTAACAAACCAAAGGTGTCATACTTTAGAGTGTTTGGGTGCAAGTGTTTTATACTTAACAAAAGACCCAAAACCTCTAAATTTGCACCTAAAGTTGATGAAGGAATTCTTCTTGGCTATGGATCAAATGAGCATGCCTATCGTGTCTTCAACAAAACCATGGGAAGAGTTGAAGTCACGGTAGATGTGACATTTGATGAATCTAATGGCTCTCAAGTGAAGCAAGTTGATTCAAGTGTTGTAGAAAAGGAGGATCCACCATGTGAGGCAATCAAGCAAATGGCTATAGGCGACATTAGGCCACAAGAAGATCGAGCCACTGATGATGAGAATCCCCAGGCTGTTGCTGCACAAATTTCCGCTGACGTACTTCATTAACAAGGGCAGCACTCACCTGCTGAACATCAGTAGGGCGACAGTGCCGCCCCATCCACCTCAGCAACAGCTGCTTCAACTCCTACTCCACCACTTCAAGGGCTCAACCTGGAACCTATTTTCAGATAAGAAGAGACTGAAGGTTCAGAAGAAGAACAAGGAGGTGTTGAGCATCCAAGGCTACGTCAAACTATACAATGGGATCACCCCATTGACAACATTCTTGGGAGCATTCGAAAGAAGGTAACAACTCACTCACATTTAGCAAATTTTTGTCAATATTACTCGTTTGTTTCCTCTTTGGAACCTCTCAAGGTAGAACAAGCACTTGGAGATCCAGATTGGGTCATGGCCATGCAAGAAGAACTCAACAACTTCAAGAGAAACCAAGTGTGGAACTTGGTGGAAAGGCCCAATACCAATGTCATTGGTACCAAGTGGGTCTTCCGCAACAAGCAAGATGAAAATGGCGTGGTGACAAGGAACAAGGCAAGATTGGTGGCCCAAGGCTTCACTCAAGTAGAGGGCTTGGATTTTGAAGAAACATATGCACCTGTGGCAAGACTTGAAGCAATTCGAATGCTTCTAGCCTTTGCTGCCCATCATGACTTCAAGCTATACCAAATGGATGTCAAGAGTGCATTCCTCAATGGCCCAATACAAGAGTTGGTGTATGTGGAGCAGCCACCAGGGTTTGAAGATCCCAAGTTCCTAAACCATGTCTATAAACTCCAAAAGGCGCTCTATGGGCTTAAGCAAGCACCAAGAGCATGGTATGAATGCCTTAACGAATTCTTGCTCAAACAAGGCTTTGAAATAGGCAAAGCCGACCCTACACTCTTTACTCACAAAGTTGGAAATGATATATTTGTGTGCCAAATATATGTCAATGACATAATATTTGGTAGTACTAATCATGTGTATTGTGATGAGTTTAGTAGGATTATGACTAAGAGATTTGAGATGTCAATGATGGGTGAGTTGAAGTTCTTCCTTGGATTTCAAATCAAGCAAATGAAGAAAGGGACATTCATTAGCCAAACCAAGTACACCCATGATATGCTTAACAAGTTCGACATGGTGAATGCCAAGCCTATCAAAACTCCCATGCCAACTAATGGACATCTTGATCTAAATGAAGAAGGGAAAGCCATCGACATCAAGGTATATCGTTCCATGATTGGCTCTTTACTTTACTTATGTGCATCTAGGCTGGATATAATGCTTAGTGTGTGCATGTGTGCTAGATTTCAAGCTAACCCAAAAGAGTGCCATTTAGTGGCTGTTAAGAGAATCTTGAGATATTTAGTACACACTCCTAACCTTGGCTTGTGGTATCCCAAAGGCTCCAAGTTCAATCTACTTGGCTATTCGGATTCCGATTATGCCGGTTGCAAGTTAGATAGAAAAAGCACTTCAGGGACATGTCAATTCCTTGGACGGTCCCTAGTGTCTTGGAGTTCTAAGAAGCAAAATTGTGTAGCCCTTTCCACCGCTAAGGCCGAGTATGTTGCAGCCGGTGCATGTTGTGCTCAACTACTTTGGATGAAGCAAACCCTTCTTGATTTCGGATGTCAATTTACCAAAATTCCACTCTTGTGTGACAATGAAAGTGCCATAAAGCTTGCAAACAATCCCGTAAGCCACTCAAGAACCAAACACATAGACATCCGACATCATTTCTTGAGAGACCACGAAACCAAAGGAGATATCGAAATTCGTCATGTGAGCACCGAAAAACAACTAGCTGATATCTTCACTAAGCCTCTCGATGAGTCAAGGTTTTGTGCTTTGCGTAGTGAGCTAAATATACTTGATTCTTGTAACATGGTTTGAAATATGGCACACCTCTGTTTGACAACCTAGCAATATAGGAAAATGATTTAAAAAGATATTACATTGTGTTTCAAAACCACTTTAAAAGGCCAACTAAGTGTCATGACCATTGTTTGTATTGTTGATTGCTTACTGGTCATGATATTTAGAGAATATATATCCATATCTGAGGTTAAGGAGGTCATAAAGTTATAGCGTAATCCCTGCAAAATTGACAGGGCGGCAGTGCCGCCCATTATGGCCGGCAGTGCCGCTCTCTGAAAATTGGGCCGTTTTCAGCCAATTTTGGCTGGGTCGCGGGGCTAATTTTCTTCTACTTATTCCTTCTCTGGCCCCCGACGCAACTCTCTCCTTCTCTCCTAGCCGACACCGACGCCTGTGCTTCTCTCTTCCTCTCTCACAAGCACGCGCCGCCGCCGTTCTTCATGGACTGCCACCCCGGCAGTGCCGCCCCTGTAGCCGGCCGAGACTCTTCTTCGCTGGTCACTGCAGGAGACTCCTGGCCGAGCCGTTTCTTCTCTTCTCCCTCCACTCCAACGGTTTGGAAGCAAGGTGAAACCCTAACCCCTACTCGATCTACGCAATGTGAAGCTTTTGGTCATGGTGTCGGATACCATAAAAAGGGGTACCCTAAGCAAGAACTGAAAAGATTGCTTAGACCTTACAAATATCAAAGCCGAAGGACAACCACGAGGCCTTAGCCGATTTTCCGATTCGCCCCGCCGAGGCCGTCTCGCTGAGGCCCTCTCGCCGAGGCCGATTCTCCGATTCGCCCTGCCGAGGCCCTCTCGCCGAGGCCGATTTTCCGATTCGCCCCGCCGAGGCCCTCTCGCCGAGGCCGATTCTCCGATTCGCCCCGCCAAGGCCCTCTCGCTGAGGCCCTCTCGCCGAGGCCGATTTTCCGATTCACCCCGCCGAGGCCGATTTTTCAATTCGCCCCGCCGAGGCCGTCTCGCCGAGGCCGATTCTCCGATTCGCCCCGCCGAGGCCCTCTCGCCGAGGCCAATTTTTTGATTCGCCCCGCCGAGGCCGATTCTCCGATTCGCCCCGCCGAGGCCCTCTCGCCGAGGCCCTCTCACCAAGGCCGATTCTCCGATTCGCCTCGCCGAGGCCTCAGCCGATTCTCTGATTCGCCCCACCGAGGCCGTCTCGCCGAGGCCCTCTCGCTGAGGCCGTCCCTCTGGCAGGCTGTCCCATCCATTTAATGCGCCTGAATGCACCCACTACGTCAGCCATGACCAGCAGGGTACAGCAATAGGAGCGATGGGACAACGGTCAAATCTCCTTTTTACCATCCCTTACTGACGGTGCAGGGGTTACCATGCCCTGCGGCCACATGCCCTGCACTTTTCCACCTAAACTGGGTACGACGCTGACCACCGAGGCCCCCACATCATACTCAGGTCACCTCCCAGGCCTCTACGCAGTCAGCCACAAACACCTGCCAGGCCTCGACGCACCACCAAGTCAAAAATTCACAAGGCACGGCATGTCACCTACAGTGGAGGCCATGCTGACTAGATGTCAACGAGGACCCCTACGACTTCAACAGCCTCGGGCATGGCTGGCATGACGCACTAGTGATCAAGTTCTAATTGCCATTCCTAACACTGTGTTGCTACAGGAATAGGCCACAGTACTAGATCTTCCTTCCTCGCTAAGGCTCCACATGTAGCTCTCTCATGTACTCCTGGCTCCCTCCTTGCGGCTATAAAAGGAAGCAGCCAGGGCCGTTTCTAGAAAAAAGGGAGACCACGCCGGCCCTCACGGGCAAACGTACTCACTCAATTCACGCACGCTCCCCCGCTGCCTGAGAGCAGCGTCTCAAGCAGCCCGCACCACTCCACGCCGAGACCTGGGACTAGCTCCCTCTCTCACCTGGCTTGTAACCCCCTACTACAAGTACTTCAGTGCAAGGAATACAAGATCGATCTCTCAGACTGGACGTAGGGCACGAATTGCCCGAACCAGTATAAGCCTTGTGTCTCTTTGTATCACCATCCGGGATTGGGAACACGCAGTTCAAATTCACTGGTTGGTTGAGGACCCCCCGGTCCGAAACACCGATAGTTAGCACGCCAGGTAGGGGAATACTGCGTGTAAGCTTAGTTATCCCAACAAGTTCTGGATGGCAGACCCCATACGACCACTACAAGCACTTCATTTTGGCACGATGATCTGGTTCGGGAGCCTAGAGTTCATGTCTCTAGGATACGAGTACAACATGGTACTCCTCCCACCCAAAGCCCCATCAACCGACGGCGACATCACGCACCAGCAGCCTAGGCGCGGGCGGCGCCCGAGCCGCCACTCTCGTCGCGCTCGCCAGGCGCAACACGGGCGGGACCACCCCGACACCGCGCAAGTTTAGGGCGACGATCCGCGCTCCGCCTGTATCCCATGCCTGGCTGTTGGCATAGAGTCCCTGGCTGGGGACCTGTATAGCTTAAGCCTAGGCAAGGGAAAGACGTCGATGGCGCGCAACGACTCCCCATCATCAAGCTCTACCCCGCCACCTCCTGAGGAGCCGAGTTCTTTCATCACCCCATTCGACATGTACTGCTATGTGACTATGCCATGTGGTCTCAGAAACGCAGGGGCCACGTACCAGCAGTGCACCACCTAGGTCTTTGATGAGCACATCGGGCGAACCGTCGAGGCCGGCGTGGACATCATCGAGGACAAGTCCAGGAAGGCCAGTGACCTCATCGATGACTTAGAAGTTGGTGGCCCACCCAAGTACTAAAGCCTGGGACCTACAAGCTAGCCTACGAGAAGGGAGAAATCCTCACCAACACTTGGAACATAGAACAGATACATCGCTTCTACCCTTAAATTCCCAAGCGTCATACAATTTTCCTTGAAATACAATAAAGAATCGTTCTTTAATTGTTCTAAATTTTCGAGGAACCCCCCGAGCCCATTGGTACAGGTTCGGCATTATGATAATGCTAGGGGGGAGACTCGACTCTGCCTCTATAGAACCGAGCCTCCCTCGGGGGCTAGGGGGGAACCTCCCCCCAAATCCCAAACTCTGTCATGAACTCTGACAAATCACTTGCAAAAACCTAAGGACCAAAAGTTTGCCTCGAGGCCAAAAGGCTGGCTGAGCCGTGAGACAGCCTACGCCTCTGGGCTACGGCAACATCCTCACCACCTTTCACCCGAGGGGCAGCTTAGGCTCTAAGAAAGTTTTTGCAAGGGACTTGTCTAAAAACGAGACAGGGGGACACCGTTTTTTAGTCATCTTTTCGAAAATTTCCTACGCCAAACTCTCTCACGTACTCTGACAAATCAATTGTAAAAAACCTAAGGACCAAAAGTATGCCTCGAGGCCAAAAGGCCAACCGAGCCACGAGACTGCCTATGCCTCTGGGCTATGGCAACTCCCTCACCACCTTTCGCCAGAGGGGCAGCTTGGGCTCCAAGGAAGTTTTTTGCAAGTGATATGTTCAGAAACGGGGCAGAGGGCAAGGGCTGGGAAACATAATAGAAAATGATTAAAAAGCATATATACACAAGTACTGAAAAGGCCTCGACGGCCACAAACGTTATGGTACAATAATGTACGTCCTAATCTATTACATGACCCCTTTGGCCCAGGTCAGAATATGAGGTCGCCAGCGTCGACGGACGGCGTAGGAGGAGCCACCTCCTCTTTGAACAGCCGGGCCAGCGACGTGCCAGGGGCCTTAGCCGCCTCCACCAAGCTTCATCACCTCCTCCTCGGCCTTCTCATCGTCCTCTGCCATGACGTAAATCGTGTCCGAGACCGGTAGGGAGGTCCGAGGGTCGCACAAAAAGCCAGGGGAACTCCTGATCGCCCTCTTGCTTCGTGCAAAAGCTCAGGGGCTCTCCCTGCCACCTTGCCGAAACCCCGCGACCCGAACTCGCACTTGTGGGCTCGGCAAATACGATAAAAACTCCTCACTCAAAACACAAAAAAGCCCCTAGAGGAGTGACTCCACTCCTCTAGGGCCTCGGGACCCAGCGGGTGCGCTCGCGCGCACCCACTGAAACCTCAAAAAACAAAACACAATCCCGACGGGAGCAGCTGCAAGCCAAGTCTCGACAAACCCTTAGGGAGAGTGCTCGCACTCCTCCCGAGGCTCGGGGGCTACTGTCGGATACCATAAAAAGGGGTACCCTAAGCAAGAACCGAAAAGATTGCTTATACCTTACAAATATCAAAGCCAAAGGACAACCACGAGGCCTCAGCCAATTTTCCGATTCGCCCCGCCGAGGCCGTCTCGCCGAGGCCCTCTCGCCGAGGCCGATTTTCCGATTCGCCCCGCCGAGGCCCTCTCGCCGAGGCCGATTCTCTGATTCGCCCTGCCGAGGTCCTCGCTGAGGCCGATTCTCCGATTCGCCCCGCCGAGGCCCCTCGCCGAGGCCCTCTTATCGAGGCCGATTTTCCGATTCGCCCCGCCGAGGCCCTCTTGCCGAGGCCGATTCTCCGATTTGCCCCGTCGAGGCCCCTTGCCGAGGCCCTCTCACCGAGGCCGATTCGCCGATTCGCCCCGCCGAGGTCCCCCGCCGAGGCCCTCTCGCCGAGGCCAATTCTCCGATTCACTCCGCCGAGGCCCTCTCGCCGAGGCCTCAGCCGATTCTCCGATTCGCCCTGCCGAGGCCGTCTCGCCGAGGCCCTCTCGCCGAGGCCATCCCTCTGGCAGGCTATCCCATCCATTTAATGCGCCTGAATGCACCCACTACGTCAGCCACGACCAGCAGGGTACAGCAACAGGAGCGATGGGACAACGGTCAAATCTCCTTTTTACCATCCCTTACTGACGGTGCAGGGGCTACCATGCCCTGCGGCCACATGCCCTGCACTTTTCCACCTAAACCGGGTACGACGCTGACCACCGAGGCCCCCGCATCATACTCAGGTCACCTCCTAGGCCTCTGCGCAGTCAGCCACAAACACCTGCCAGGCCTCGGCACGCCACCAAGTCAAAAATTCACAAGGCACGGCATGTCACCTACAGCGGAGGCCATGCTGACTAGACGTCAACGAGGACCCCTACAACTTCAACAGCCTCGGGCATGGCTGGCATGACGCACTAGTGATCAAGTACCAATTGCCATTCCTGACACTGTGCTGCTACAGGAATAGGCCACAGTACTAGATCTTCCTTCCTCGCTAAGGCTCCACATGTAGCTCTCTCATGTACTCTTGGCTCCCTCCTTGCGGCTATAAAAGGAAGCAGCTAGGGCCGTTTCTAGAAAAAGGGGGACCACGCCGGCCCTCATGGGCAAACGCACTCACTCAATTCCCGCCCGCTCCCCCGCTGCCTGAGAGCAGCGTCTCAAGCAGCCCGCACCACTCCACGCCGAGACCTGGGACTAGCTCCCTCTCTCACCTGGCTTGTAACCCCCTACTACAAGCACTTTGGTGCAAGGAATACAAGATCGATCTCTTAGACTGGACGTAGGGCACGAATTGCCCGAACCAGTATAAGCCTTGTGTCTTTTTGCATCACCATCCGGGATTGGGAACACGCAGTTCAAATTCACTGGTTGTTGAGGACCCCCCGGTCCAAAACACCGACACATGGATTTTAGTTTCTAGGGGGAGTATGAATGATTTAGAAAGGTTTTTGATGGTTGAATCGAGTTGATTTTGGATTTCACCGGTTGGATGATTTTAGGGAGAGCGGCAATGCCGCCCTTGGGACCATTAATGGCACCCCTCGCAGATTCTAACTGCTATACTCAATTTCATATAGCTGATGAAGTTCAGAATGGATTAGATTCACTTATCAAAAATTGTTTTAAAGATTTTCATACTCAATCTTTTAAATCCATGGCTAGGGTTTCATGTGTTCTCTGTTTAGACTGTGATTCTGAAATTATGATGATGAATAGACACTGTTGGAAATAGGATTTAACTAGAACGAGAAAATTGAAGATGAAATAGTGAAGCTACTGAGAGCGGCAGTGTCGGCCTCAGGGGGCGGCAGTGCCGCCCTACCATGCTGATTTCAAATCCAGCACAGTTTCCTGTGTCATCTTCAAAGTTCTTTTTCTTGTTAAAACCTGCTTGCAGCTATGTCTAACTCATTATCTTATACAGTTTCTTATCAAGTCTCATTTATATTGCATAGATGGACCGAGGTAAAAGGAAGGTGTTGACAACCAAGCAAAAGGTCAAGAGAGGTAGAGGACAGGCGAGCTATACTCCCAGAGACAGAGATCTTGATGAAGACCTTGCTGAAGAGGAAAACATTCAGAGGATAGGAAGAACTATTCGTGTGTGGCCTGATTCTCCTTTGCACATTTCTGAGTTTGATAGCAGCTACATGAGAAATAACACCGATAGGTTCGATCTCATTCCTCCCCAAAACAGTGATGATCATAGAGTTATTGATTATTCCATGAGTTGAAAGAAGACAGGTGAAGCCAGAGAGATTGATCCCTACTCTTCTGACAGATCAAATAGTATTGATTATAGATTTTGGAATGCTTTCCAATCTGAATTTTATGCTACAGCCATTCTATCTAAGTCCAAGGGAAAGATTAGCAAGATGCAGTACATTGACTTTGGTGACTTGGAGAGCAGGGACGATCATCAGTTTGCTACAGCAATCAAGACCTGTGACCGCTTTGAGATGATAGACATCATGAGTTTCAGGTATGACTAGAATAGGGAGATTCTTGCTCAATTCCATGCTGCTTACTATTGGAACAGGGAAGTGGATGAGCTTCATTGGATGACTGATGGGCGACATTATCGCATTGATTTTGTCACCTTCTGTCGAATTCTTGGTTTTGGACACATCCACAGGGCATATGAGAGGATACATAATGAGCGTCGTTTTGAGCCTCTGATTCGCCCTGCCGAGGTCCTCGCTGAGGCCGATTCTCCGATTCGCCCCACCGAGGCCCCTCGCCGAGGCCCTCTTATCGAGGCCGATTTTCCGATTCGCCCCGCCGAGGCCCTCTTGCCGAGGCTGATTCTCCGATTTGCCCTGTCGAGGCCCCTTGCCGAGGCCCTCTCGCCGAGGCCGATTCTCCGATTCACCCCGCCGAGGTCCCTCGCCGAGGCCCTCTCGCTGAGGCCAATTCTCCGATTCGCTCCGCCGAGGCCCTCTCGCCGAGGCCTCAGCCGATTCTCCGATTCGCCCCGCCGAGGCCGTCTCGCCGAGGCCCTCTCGCCGAGGCCATCCCTCTGGCAGGCTGTCCCATCCATTTAATGCGCCTGAATGCACCCACTACGTCAGCCACGACCGGCAGGGTACAGCAACAGGAGCGATGGGACAACAGTCAAATCTCCTTTTTACCATCCCTTACTAACGGTGCAGGGGTTACCATGCCCTGCGGCCACATGCCCTGCACTTTTCCACCTAAACCGGGTACGACGCTGACCACCGAGGCCCCCGCATCATACTCAGGTCACCTCCTAGGCCTCTGCGCAGTCAGCCACAAACACCTGCCAGGCCTCGGCACGCCACCAAGTCAAAAATTCACAAGGCACGGCATGTCACCTACAGCGGAGGCCATGCTGACTAGACGTCAACGAGGACCCCTACAACTTCAACAGCCTCGGGCATGGCTGGCATGACGCACTAGTGATCAAGTACCAATTGCCATTCCTGACACTGTGCTGCTACAGGAATAGGCCACAGTACTAGATCTTCCTTCCTCGCTAAGGCTCCACATGTAGCTCTCTCATGTACTCTTGGCTCCCTCCTTGCGGCTATAAAAGGAAGCAGCTAGGGCCGTTTCTAGAAAAAGGGGGACCACGCCGGCCCTCATGGGCAAACGCACTCACTCAATTCCCGCCCGCTCCCCCGCTGCCTGAGAGCAGCGTCTCAAGCAGCCCGCACCACTCCACGCCGAGACCTGGGACTAGCTCCCTCTCTCACCTGGCTTGTAACCCCCTACTACAAGCACTTTGGTGCAAGGAATACAAGATCGATCTCTTAGACTGGACGTAGGGCACGAATTGCCCGAACCAGTATAAGCCTTGTGTCTCTTTGCATCACCATCCGGGATTGGGAACACGCAGTTCAAATTCACTGGTTGTTGAGGACCCCCCGGTCCAAAACACCGACACATGGATTTTAGTTTCTAGGGGGAGTATGAATGATTTAGAAAGGTTTTTGATGGTTGAATCGAGTTGATTTTGGATTTCACCGGTTGGATGATTTTAGGGAGAGCGGCAATGCCGCCCTTGGGACCATTAATGGCACCCCTCGCAGATTCTAACTGCTATACTCAATTTCATATAGCTGATGAAGTTCAGAATGGATTAGATTCACTTATCAAAAATTGTTTTAAAGATTTTCATACTCAATCTTTTAAATCCATGGCTAGGGTTTCATGTGTTCTCTGTTTAGACTGTGATTCTGAAATTATGATGATGAATAGACACTGTTGGAAATAGGATTTAACTAGAACGAGAAAATTGAAGATGAAATAGTGAAGCTACTGAGAGCGGCAGTGTCGGCCTCAGGGGGCGGCAGTGCCGCCCTACCATGCTGATTTCAAATCCAGCACAGTTTCCTGTGTCATCTTCAAAGTTCTTTTTCTTGTTAAAACCTGCTTGCAGCTATGTCTAACTCATTATCTTATACAGTTTCTTATCAAGTCTCATTTATATTGCATAGATGGACCGAGGTAAAAGGAAGGTGTTGACAACCAAGCAAAAGGTCAAGAGAGGTAGAGGACAGGCGAGCTATACTCCCAGAGACAGAGATCTTGATGAAGACCTTGCTGAAGAGGAAAACATTCAGAGGATAGGAAGAACTATTCGTGTGTGGCCTGATTCTCCTTTGCACATTTCTGAGTTTGATAGCAGCTACATGAGAAATAACACCGATAGGTTTGATCTCATTCCTCCCCAAAACAGTGATGATCATAGAGTTATTGATTATTCCATGAGTTGAAAGAAGACAGGTGAAGCCAGAGAGATTGATCCCTACTCTTCTGACAGATCAAATAGTATTGATTATAGATTTTGGAATGCTTTCCAATCTGAATTTTATGCTACAGCCATTCTATCTAAGTCCAAGGGAAAGATTAGCAAGATGCAGTACATTGACTTTGGTGACTTGGAGAGCAGGGATGATCATCAGTTTGCTACAGCAATCAAGACCTGTGACCGCTTTGAGATGATAGACATCATGAGTTTCAGGTATGACTGGAATAGGGAGATTCTTGCTCAATTCCATGCTGCTTACTATTGGAACAGGGAAGTGGATGAGCTTCATTGGATGACTGATGGGCGACATTATCGCATTGATTTTGTCACCTTCTGTCGAATTCTTGGTTTTGGACACATCCACAGGGCATATGAGAGGATACATAATGAGCGTCGTTTTGAGCCAATGGAAGTAAGTTTCATGTCAGAGGATCAAAATCTTACAGTTCCTGATTGGTCAAGAACAAAGCTTAAGAGTTTTTATTACATCATGAACAATCTCTTTAGGATCACTCTCAACCCTAAAGACAATGCAACAGATTTGAATGGCTATATCACTAATGTGTTGTCTAGGTTTTCCAACAGTGAGAAATTTAATGTTCCAAGGTTTATTTGGGTTGAGCTTGCATATGCCATGGATGATGGGAGGAGATCTTTGCCCTATGCTCCTTACCTCATGTTTATGATTGAGAGAGTGACTGGCATGTGGTTCCCTAAATATTGTGAGCACACTGTTTATAAGATAAAAAGACCCATGGTGGTTTAGGGGGACTTGGCTCAGCTACTCAGCACACTGGTACTGGAGGACTTGAAGATAGTGGGACAGCAGGCGTTCATCCTTCTAGAGCTGAACACAGAGATATTCCTGAGCCGTCCAGGGCTAGAGAACAAAATAAGAAGTCAAAGTGGGGAAAGATGAGTGCATAGATGAAGGCAATTTTTGCTCATTGTACATATGCTTCACAGACTGCTTATGAGGATCGAATGGAGAACAGAGAAGCAGTGAGGAATGCTAGGGAGATGGCAGGGCTGCCACCACTTCCACCAGTGCAGCCACCACCTCAGTTTCCTAACTTGCCTCGCCTTTCTTCTTCTGATGAGGAGTAGGATCAGGCAGATGAGCACCATGATGAGCAGCCAGAAGATCAGCAGTATGAGCACTCATATGAGCCATTCAGTCAGTACTATGGGTACCCACAGGGACAGCATTTTGAGGAGCCCTCAAGGCAGGAGGACCTTGGTGTAGAGATTCACCCTATAGAGGCCGATCCACAGGTTCAGGTAGCTTTGCTTCGCACATATTCTAGGAGACCACGTCCTTCGATGGATCAGCCAGGGCCTTCTACATTAGCTGGGGCAGTACCTCCGCGACGTTCAGCACGCTTCACTTCGCACACCCACGTCGTCGGACGTGCCCGCATCGACTCCGACAGTGATGAGTGATCTCTCTTCTTTTTCTTCTCTTTTTGGTACTTGATGCTAAAGGGGGAGAAAATTAGAGGGGTCAATAGTTTTTCAACGCCATATGATTCTTCGCTGCTGCGCTTATGTTCAGATCCGATGAGAGTAGTTGTCAGGTTGTGAGTTTGAGAGTCGCTCAAAACTCTATTTTATGAAATTATGCTACTTTATGACTTTATTTGCTTCGGATATGGACATGTATTCATGGTTACTGTTTTTAGCTTGTCATATTCTGAGTTTAAGTTGTTTTATATTCATATGATCTGCTGTAGAAATCTGTTTGCTACCTGACTGACATAGTCAGGGCGGCAGTGCCGCCCTATTGGGCCGGTAGTGCCGCCCTCTGCTGTATCAGCCAGAATCTTGTGTGCTTGAACTGATATAACCTGTCATATGCATCATGTTTATTCTTGTGATACTTTGTTCAGCACCCCACAACAGGCATGGATGTAGGGGGAGGCTCCCATCACACCTAAAATGTGAACTATGGCCTTTTAGGCCAGTTTGAGAATTCAAATCTCTATTCACAGATTTAGGGGGAGGCTCCTACATCCATGATTCGAAAATCTCAGTTTAGATTTCATATCATATGTAAGCTCTAATTGGATTGTCATCAATTACCCAAAAGAGGGAGATTGTAAGTGCAATCAAGCCCTATTGTGGGTTTTGGCATTGATGACCACCAAATTAGAGGACTAATAAGGTTTATCGAGATGACAAGCAGGGAATCAAAGAATGAGGATGATGTACAGGTTATAGGTGTCCTAATTATGAAAGGTGGCTAGATCCAGCTCAAAAGAGGTTTAAATTCTTTTATGTTTTAAATTTGAGTTTAGGGAAAGCCGTACTATTAAGAGGGATTTTAGGACAGTTGGTCAACTGCTGAACTAGATGCTCAAATTCACAGATCTACATAATCTCACCTAGTTAAAATAGCCAACCAAATTTTAGATCATGTTACCTATTTTGGCTAGGGCGGTAGTGCCGCCCTGTTAAGAGCGACAGTGCCGCCCTTAACTGCCCGTTGGACTCAGGGGGTATTTATACCCCTCAGGCCCGGCCCACAACGGTCATCTTCTTTACTGAGTCACTCTGCTCGAAAACAGACAGAACCAAAGCTCATCCCTCTCCTCCATAGTTGCTTCTCCATTCCTCAAGCAAATCCTTGATTCCAACCATCAAAACTTGAGAGAAAAGGCAGCAAAACTCGATTGGAGAGTAGATCCACTGATTCCCAAAGTCTAAGAGCATTTGATTCATGTTTGGCCAGCGGTTCTAGGGTTGGTTACTCTTGGAGCTTGCTCCTAGCCGGCTAGACGTCGCCCTTGTGCTTGCCAACTTGTGTGGCAGCCTTGGAAGGTTTGTAACCTCATTCAAAAGCTAAGAAATCACCCCTCACTTCAAGAGTTCACTCTCTTCATTTGAGAACGAGGGTAAGGCAAGCCTTCATGGTAAGCTCAAGCCTTTTGTGGCTTCCTCAACAACAAGGACTTAGACAAACCTTAGTGGTGAGCTGAACCACGAGATAAATCTTGTGTCTTGTGTGCTTCGTCTTTATTATACTTGCTGTTTACTTTGGTGCTAGCTGTTGTTAGGGTTTAGTTGCTCGATTTACATCTGTGTGAAGTTTCTGTGATATCCAGTCTTCGAACTGGATCTTAAAGTTATATTGCAGGATTAAGCAGCTAGTGGAGTTAGGTTCTTATTTGTTAAATCTCAACTGTGTTAGATTAATTTTTGTAGAGCGGCAGTGCCGCCCTGTAAGGCCGGCAGTGCCGCCCTCTGTTCTAACAGAGTTTTGAGTTGATTTTTTACAGGCCTATTCACCCCCCTCTAGGCCTTCTTTATCTTCCTGTAGATCCTACAGTCCAGATAAATGGATTGCAATGAAAGAAATGGATATCAGAGATTTTTTCCTGCCAATATAAAACATTATCTTAGCCGCATCACGGAAAAGATCTATAAAGTAGAGTTTGTGAGCCTGTGACGTCGTGCACTCCATGACTGTGTTAAATTCATAAACTTTGCTTTTTAAATTAAATATCACTTTAACGTTGGTATTTATTTTTTACAATATTGTTATCTTATCGTGCGATCCGTGTGTTTTTAGTATAAATTGTTAGTTATCCCGTAGCAATGCACGGGCACGCTACCTAGTATGAAAAGGACGACAAGAAAGATTGTCATTAGGCCAACTCCTTTTGATTCTTTACAAACACATCTGAAAAGTTAACATGTGGGCTATGAGCTGTGGGCATCATATCAAAACAACAAAAAGAACATGGATTCGACCATAAGTAGCATTTGTCCTCCTTTTTTTTAAAAAAAAGAAAGGTACTGCAGAGTTACAAGATTATCAATCTTATCAACATCATCAATTTTTGACAATTGTAGAACTCAACCAAGACACCCATTGAAGTGCTACATCCCTAGCTCCCAACCCAATTAAGAGTAAGTTCTCGCAAGCCTAGCTTCCCAGCCATTATTAGACTGCATGAAGGGCTCCGAAATGAAGACCACTATTTGAAAAAAGAGTAAATGATTATTGTTTCTTTTCATGCATGATTGTTTTCTTCCATGCATGATTGTTTTCTTCCATGCATGATTATTGTTTCCTTCCATGCATGATTATTGTTTCCTTCCATGCATGTGGTCTCATGTGATCGATTTGTTTCCTTCAAAGCAGGCGGGGATCGCAGGGATGATAATTTCTTTTTCTATCGTGTGGGTATAAAATAGACTGACGGACGAACCAAAACAAATGTTGCACCAAAAGATGTCCACGCTTTATTCTTTTTAGTTGTAGGATGAGGGGATAGCAACATGAAGTCAAATTCGCGAGG
Source organism: Miscanthus floridulus (assembly GCF_019320115.1). Taxonomy (NCBI): domain Eukaryota; kingdom Viridiplantae; phylum Streptophyta; class Magnoliopsida; order Poales; family Poaceae; genus Miscanthus; species Miscanthus floridulus. Next base: position 218,310,062 of record NC_089587.1, on the reverse strand, counting down.
AGTAGCGTTTATTTTTTATGGAAGTGTCAACTAGTCAGAAGATCTTAGCGATCCACTGAATATTACTTCGCCCTAAAGTGTTTACTAAGCTAGTAATCTCTCAATCGCAAATTATAAAACATTTTAACTTTTAAAAATCAAAACGTCTTATATAGTTTGGAATGAAGAATACTAAGTAACAAAGATTCTTACTCTATTTTTTTCATGGAAAAACTCATCCTAGTGCTGTGTGGGAGGGTCGATGTGCGCACCCGCTCTTCTAACGAAGCAAAACGTAGCTCATTCGTGGCAAAACGGCTTTTGTTCCTCTATTTGACACCCAGAAGTGTTCCTCCTCTGCGCTTGGTGTGGCTCGTTTGGCTCTGGTGCCAAAGCTACCGATGCAGCCAGAGAGCGCCACCAAACGGGCTTTAATCCAATCACAAGAAAAAAAAACAAAAAAAAGGTGCATCGTCCATTTCTAGCTATTGAATTTGGTACTAGTGTTGGTAGTTTGCCGGAAGTTTTTGAATATTGGATTTTTCTATAAAAAATTAGAGATTACCATATAAAATTCTTCATGGTTTTTTATTATTTTGTTGACCTCATGGAACCTTCAGAATAAAATGAGATCTTCCAATGAGATTTTCCACAAAATCTTCTCTTTCTTACAGAAATGGCAAAGGAAGGTGACACCAGATATTTTGACGACAAGATCAAATCAATGAAGCTGGCTGGAATCTTTCAGAAAGCAAACTAAGAATATATAGAAGTTGAAGGTCTTTTTGTGGTGATTTAGATTGAGCCTTTAGCTCTTTGTTTTGGCAATAGTGTTGCTGCATTGTTCTCTGGTTTGATTTGAACCAGGGTTTTGTCTTACCTGTAAGCTGGTGTCTCTAGCGGTGGTGTTGGTGTGCGTAAACTTGTTTACACTTAGATTGCTTTATATGAAAGCAGTGTTTTCTTCTATAAAAATAATAATTTAAGGGCATGTTTATTTCACAAAAGCTAGAAACTGAAACAAAGAATCATAGTTGTTGAGCTACTTTTTGAAAAAACTAGAAAACTATCTGGTAAGAAAATAAACTAAAAACTGAAAATATATTTTGGATAACTTTTTTTTTTGCTTTTGATATACCAAGAAGCTAAAAAATATTATAAACATAAATAAAAAACTAATAGGCGGAGACAAAAGCTAGAAAGCTAGTTTTTAAATAAAAAACCAAAAGCTACAGCTCAAATAGACGCTCCCTAAAGACGAACGGGACTTTACTCCAATCACAAGCGAACCAAAACACAGTGCACTTTTCATTTCCAGCGACTGAACTTGCTACAGGTTCTTCTTTTAATACTAAAAAGCAGTACTACAACTGATTGATTGATTAATAACACCATCAAGTTAGCAACTCAACTAAACCATTTTAAAGACGAACGATTTTCCTCAGCCTCTAATAAAGTCTAAATAAAGCGCCTGCAACTGCAAGCAAAACTAGCAAGCGGCAGGCACATAATAATTGCTGAACTCCATCGACTTCGCGTAGTCAACGCCTATTAACCAGTGTGTTGACCTGTCAGCGTCGGGTCCCGCACGTCGGCGTCGCCGCCCCGTTTGCGCCCACGCCCCCCGTCCCGCTCCCTCCGCTGCCCAGTTGGCGAACGGAAAAAAGAAGGGGAGTTGGCCTCAGTTTTCTTTGCTTCCACAACATCTTGCAACCCCCGCCCCCGCCCCCCCCCCCCCCCGCTTCCGACGGAAGCAGAGGGTGTGACCCAACCGGAAAGGGGGAGGAAAGCCCTAGGAGAAACCCGCGTAAAGCGACCGGATCCAATGGCGGGTGCCTCGTGCTGCTAGATCTCGCGCCGTGCGGGCAATGGCGACGCGGCCGGCGTCGCGGCAGCGGAGGGCGGGGCACTCATCGGCGGCGGCGGGACCGAAGGGCCCGCATCAGCAGCAGCTGCCGCAGTCGGGCTCGCCGACGTCGACTACCACCACGACCACGTCCTCGTCGCGGCTCACGCCGGAGCTCTCGCTCGACGGACCCGTGTCCCCGCTGTTCGCCGGGTTGGACGAGGACCCAACGCCCAAGGAGAATGTCACCGTCACTGTCCGCTTCCGCCCGCTCAGGTTCAGTTCGCTCTGGATTCTGGAGCGGTGCTTGGTTTGGTTGCGGTTGGATTCGCGAAATGTGGACTGATTTGGGGTTTTGGTCGTCGCTTGTGAAGCCCGCGGGAGATTCGGCAGGGGGAGGAGGTCGCGTGGTATGCGGATGGTGACACGGTTGTTCGGAGTGAGCAGAACCCCAGCGTCGCCTACGCTTACGGTATGGGTGCGGTTTTGGCGTCTCATTTGTGGTTGGATAGTTGGATTACTCTGGCACTTGTGTACTCCTTAGTCCTTATTTTAGTCAATGACTGCATAGATTCATTGCGGGCATATGCAACCTGCCTTTTAACCGCCTATCAGTTTTACAAATAGGCAGGAGCCATTTCGGTGAGGTTTAGAGATTATTGTAATTCAGCACATTCGTAGGAAAGACTGAAAATAGCTTGCCGTATCCATCTGGAGAATTGAGCGCTCTGACATTTTGTTGGCATGCAATGGAAACCATTGCCTCAAAATTTGAGCAACTGTGTAGTTTTCTTGAAGTGTTCGATTTCCTCTTGATATCGATAGAATGCCTGTTGTACAACGGATGATCAATTTGTGAGAAACTCAAATTGGGACATGGTAGTTTTGTCATCCAATGCACTGGGGAATGAATTACGTGCCTTGGGCTCCTTTGCTTTACCATATTCCATATGATTGTGACTAGGTCATAACTTGTGGTTGTACTCAGGCTAAGGAAAAAATAGTTCATCTCATAGAAGTCCAACTTGTTTTATTCATATTTCAATGTACCTTAATGTTTACACTTACCTTTTAGCTTGTGAGGCATCTGGGTGCTACATAGTTATGTCACTGTAGTCTCCGAAAACAAATGAAATGGACAATGTCACTTAGGACCTCCAAATTACAATAATCATTTTTTTGCGCTATACTCTCTGTTTGTAGGAATCAATTTTGCCATTTCTAGGTATGGGCCCCAAAATTACTTATTCAAAACTATGAATCAAAAACTTTGTAGCATTGGTGTCACGTTTCTCCTATAATATAAGTCAGTTAATAGAATCATGTTGCATTGCCGCATGCAGCAAGTAGAAATTATTATCCGGGCTTGAGTACCAGGAAAGTATGCACATTTCTTAGGCTACCAATTTGGCACCTCTTTAACTCTAATTCTGAATACAGGCTAATATTATTTGTTGTCCAGATCGGGTTTTTGCACCAACTACTACGACCCGTCATGTATATGATGTTGCAGCTCAACATGTTGTTAGCGGTGCCATGGAGGGAGTAAATGGTAAATATATTTTGTTTTTGTGCTTATATTTTCTTCAGTATCTTATAACTTAGATCAGGGCAACATTTTTCTTTTCCATTTTCAAATATTGTGTTGCAGTATAAGCTACTTCCTCCGTTCCAAATTATAAGACGTTTTGTCTTTTCTAGATACATTACTTTTATTATGTATCTAGACATAGTGTATATCTAAGTGCGTAGCAAAACATATGCATCTAGAAATGCCAAAACATCTTATAATTTAGAATGGAGGGAGTATCTTCTATTTATCTTTACAATATTTACAGTTGGGTTTAATCCGCTCATGTTCATTCATTGAATGCAACAACGGATTCTTGGCTTGATTGGACACATGTATCTTTAATCAATTCTCTGAAATAAAAGTTGATAAACTTCTTCCATACTGTTGCAGGTACAATATTTGCATATGGTGTTACAAGCAGTGGGAAGACACACACGATGCATGTGAGAGAACTTATAATACTTCAAGCTTTTATATTTTTGTTTTTTGTCTTAAAAACACTAGTTATCTCATTCTTAATCTATTGCTGTTGGACTGTGTAGTGCACAACGTAAATTCAGAAATAAATATCGTGAGTAGCTAAAATGTGATCGCAGCTTGTGGTGTAGGTTTTCTTTCCCATACAGTTACCTAAGGTTTCTGTATTCCTATACCAAGTCTCTCATCCCCATAAAGAGGAGAGGAAATGAAATTGCTCCACTCCCTAAATTCTACTACTGTCATGCATGACCATATGCAACTTTCCTCTACTTAATGGAATGAAAGTATGACACGCAGCTCTCATGTCTTAGTCCGAGAAAAGAAAATGCAACTTCCTTTCTATTATGTTCTTTGAAGCATATGATTTGCAACTTTCCTTTCTATTATGTTCACGCCAGCATTTATTTTCCATTTTTTATAATTGTCTGGAATAATATTGAACACATTCATCCGTTTCTTCATATTTTGAAATGTTTCTTAGTATCTTGATATATTTGTTCTTTTGGGCCAGGGAGACCAAAGATCCCCAGGGATTATACCTTTGGCTGTCAAAGATGCATTTAGCATTATACAAGAGGTATTTTTTAAATACACACCCATCTTGTATCATGATATGATGAAATATGTGTCGAAATGATGATGACAGTGCTCTGTGCACTTGCCATTGCTTTCTTTGTCTTTGTAGACACCAAATCGCGAGTTTCTCTTTCGCGTGTCATACTTGGAAATTTATAATGAGGTTTGTCACCGTAATCATTTTTGTTATCATCATAATATTTGTTATTGGAGGTACCTCTGCTTGTTGTATAAACATACTCTTAATCAGAGTTTATATCACAAAATGAATGGTTCTAATCAAGGGCTTATTGGTTTTGTAGGTTGTCAATGATCTACTAAATCCTGCTGGTCAGAATTTGCGAATTAGAGGGGATCCTCAGGTGCTAATATATGCACTCTCTCGTCATTAGTCTTACTCTTTCTAGTGGCTAAGTTTTCAAACTAACAAACAAATGATTTCTCTGGTGGATGATTATTGCCTTTTTTTTTCTGAAAATTTATACCTGCATTGTAGTGCCATCCAAAGGTTGCCAGTTGCTGTTTCACATTCATAGTGTCTTTCAACTTAATACTGAAAGCATGTATTTTCTGGTGTCTTAAAATTTGTATACTTGTAGGTTAAATGTTACAGTACATTCTTCCCTTGAAGTCTAGAACAGGGATCCTTGAAAACATAATCCTTTTTGTGAAGAGTTCCAACTGGCAGAATAATTAAAATCCACCCCCAAGATTGTCTAGCATTTATGATGGATGCAATGTATTGTTTTGCACAGTTTTCTGATAGTTCCGGTCTGCATTAACATTCTCAGGGAACATTTGTTGAAGGTATCAAGGAGGAAGTAGTATTATCTCCTGCACATGCCCTGTCCCTTATTGCAGCTGGAGAAGGTGATTTCCAACAATGTCTTCACATGATTCTGTTTCAGAATTGATCTTCATGATAGGTCTAAACTTTCATGTGAAAAATGGTCTCGCAGCATGACACTAAACTACTGAAAGTGTGACGTTAGGAGGAAATTTCCTTTCAAGTTCCTGAAAAAAGGCTCCTGGAAAGCTCTGAAACTGACTGAGCGTACCTTTGTAAAGACTCTAGAAAGGTGAAAAATCGTTGAGTAGTGTAGTGACTAGTGAGCGAAATGGCACTCTAAAGGAGCCTCTTGTTTGCCATTGTAAATAATATATGTTAACAAGATGTTACTAATATGGAAATACTTCACATACAACTAATTTGTACGATTCCAATACAAGAAGTTGTTTGGACCCTTTGACTGATATGAGTCAGCATCCAAGCGATTGGCCATTTGGTCTCCTGGTTGTGATTTGTGAAGGAGTGGTAGAAACAGGTTGCACATATAGCAAGTTAGCAACACTCCTGATTATAAGACTTCTAAACAGTGACCAGGTTTCCAGTGGGCTAGGTCTGTCAGTCTTTCACTCTTTCCTTCGCTTGTTCCGTCCACTCGCTATCTTTCTGTCCGCTTCATCTGCTAAACGTTGTTTTGGTTCTGAACTCAGGCTCCTTAATGTAATGGTCTCCTCCAGCTTCTAACCATGCCACCTCCTTTAACGGTTAACAAAACAAAAAATCTACTGTTAGTAGTTATATTGGAATTAGAGCGTATGTGGAGTTGGACCATAGTGGTAGCATGGGTGTGGGCGGTGTCATGAGATGGACTAGTCATTATTTCTTGCTTGGTTTGAATGGATGCAATGCTATCCCTCTTATACAAACGATTTGACTTGACTCCTAAGGAACTTATCTCTAAATTCTAAATTAAGGCTTTAAGGGCAATTACCCCTAATACATAGAATAAATCTAAAATGAAATAATTATGCTACTACTTATTCTAGTGCATTTCCAAGTTTCAATTAACCTCTAAACTTCTGATGGTAGGTAGCTAATCTTGTAAATGTAGTGCCCGTAGTTCTTAACTTGCTACCATTCTACTATTTTGTTCCACTGAGTTGTCAGCATATATTTACTAAATACTAATTTGTTGTGTCCATTCTGATTGCAGAGCATAGGCATGTTGGATCCACCAACTTCAATGTACTCAGTAGCAGAAGTCATACTATTTTTACTTTGGTAATGAGGCAGCACATATGTGCAGATTAGTTTTTGTCTATCCGCTATTTGAAGAGCAAAGATCTCATATTTGGTTTTGCATTGGCACATTGCAAGTCAGTACTGTTGAAATATAAGTGAATTGCCGAACTGGTTCGTGCATGCAATTTAATATGGTTCAGAGCCAGAGGTCTTGAGTTCAAATCTTGGCTATTGCAATTAAATAAAATATTTGTTGCTCACTCCTGTTTCCACGTTTGAGGCTTGAGGGCGCCTGCACGTGAGGTGGAGTATTGAAGTACAAGTGAATTATCCACCATTTTCCATCAGCTTAATCTTTTGGGTTAAACTGATTGGTGTATGCAACTCAATAATCAATTGTAGCATGCTTTAATTGAAAGAGCTGAACATGATGCTTATGGATTCATTTTATTATGTGACAGACTATAGAGAGCAGCCCTTGTGGTGAGTCTAATGAAGGGGAAGCTGTCACTTTCTCACAGCTGGTGGGTTTCTCTCCTGCTATTTGTTACCGTTGATGACCACCTTAGCATGTAGTTACATATACTAGTGTAGATTTGTGTATTTTCTTTTGTTTTGCATCCGGCGTCTCTTGATACTTGCAGCCAGAGCATAAATTGATTCTTTAATTGTGTCACTCATTTGCAGAACCTCATCGATCTGGCAGGTTCAGAGAGCTCAAGGGCAGAAACAGCTGGAGTACGGCGGAAAGAAGGATCTTATATCAACAAAAGCTTGCTAACTCTTGGAACGGTAGGATTCACTAATAATACACATCATTTTAGTTGTGTATCACAATATTTTGAATCCGACCCTTACCACTTTCATGTTTTATCCATTCTACCAATCATGGTCCAACATGTCACAGATTGACTTGATTTTCATGAGTTCAATTCAGATGGATAATTTTGAAATGTAAGATTCGCTCCCACTGGAGGTTGAACCTAGGAACTAGAGGTGCTATTCCGGAGTCAAAGCACTGGCTATGAATACTTGTGCGTAAATTAAAAATGTTCACATAATGATTTGAAATATTGGAAACCTCCATATGGATGTGTGGCCCTGTTTATTTACTTTGCTGGCACCGTTGTTTCAGTAAATCACATGATGTGTTAAATATTAACTTCATGGGCAAATGTTTTTTCAATCAAGTTGGATGAAAGAAGATTGCCTATTATCCCTTTTACCTTCAAGAATCTGGTTAAACAATGCTCCTTTTATTTTGCATGTCAGCTCTAGCTCATGTTTTCCCATTTCAGGTGATATCAAAACTGACTGATGGAAAGGCTACACATATTCCATTTCGAGATTCAAAATTAACACGACTACTTCAGTCATCCCTCAGTGGTCAAGGACGTGTTTCAGTAAGTTGCTCATTGCATGGCGGATACTAATTGCTAATATTATCAGGATATTTTCATAACTGTTTTTTTTCTTTCGCAGCTGATTTGCACAGTGACACCAGCATCAAGTAATTCTGAAGAGACCCATAATACACTAAAATTTGCCCACCGTGCGAAGCGCATTGAGATCCAAGCATCTCAAAACAAAGTAGGCCTGACATTTACTTGATAATTATTATTAGGTTGTATTTTATCCCTGATGTCAGTTTTTTCTGATATATATGCTCCTTATCTGTTTTTCTGTTTTGCAGATTATAGATGAAAAATCTTTAATAAAGAAGTACCAAACTGAGATTCGGAGATTGAAGGAAGAGCTAGAGCAGCTGAAAATGGGTATTATTACCGGCACGCCGTCGAAAGATACCGAGGAAGATAATATCATCCTTTGGAAGCAAAAGGTGCTATGTTGTTTTATTTCAGTTTAATATCTGCTTCTGGCATCATGCTGGGCATAATTATTTCGTTTTTGGGGAAATTTACTATATATCTTATGTGATTAACTGGAGTGTTTTTAGTGAATTTTGTTCAGATAGCCTTATGCCTTCTTTAAGTGCTGTATACATAGTATAGATTAAGAATAATATAATGCCACATGTGTGCGTTGTCAGCGTGCCCTCGAGTCCTCCTAACAATTGTTTTTCCAACATATGAAAAGCTAGAAGATGGTAATGTCAAGCTGCAGTCTCAGCTGGAACAAGAGGAGGAAGCTAAAGCTGCTTTGCTTGCAAGGATCCAGCGTTTAACAAAACTTATACTGGTTTCTACTAAGGCGACTCCGACTTCCCGATTTTCTCCACATCCTGGACCAAGACGAAGACATTCTTTTGGGGAAGAGGAGGTTTGTCTATATATACTTACGAAATGGTGATGGGGAGCATTGAACTAACTTCTGTATTAATTTTCTCCGTCCATGCCTTTTGGGAATAGATGGACGAATCCCTTACCAGTGTTTCTGTATCAAACATAGAGTTGCTAAAGTTTGCCTGCTAATTTTGCAGCTGGCATACCTTCCATATAGAAGACGAGATATAATGATGGACAATGAAAGCAATGAATTACTTCTTCCTGTTGAAGGGTTTGGTGTATCACTTGAAGATTCTTCGAAGGAAGAAAAAAAGAATAGGAAAGGACTTCTTAACTGGTTCAAACTCCGGGTATGCCAGCTTCGCACTACATTGCAGCTTGTGTGCATGTCAATACTCCATAGACGCAACTTTTTGGCCGCTCCATAGAAGTTATGTTGATTCCTGGTTTTAAATTAAAAAACAATCGATACATGTGCTACACTGATTTTCAGAAACGTGATGGAGCTTCTATTCTGACAAGTTCAGAAGGTGATAAGTCCAGTTTGACTAAATCAACCGCTCCTTCAACACCTATTGGGGAAAGCGTCAATTTTCCTGCTGAACCAAGAATATCAAATTCATTAGCTGGTGAGAATGTATCAGCTGATCTGTTTAGCATTGGTCATGGGGAATTTCCTTCTGGCAGCATTCATGGCGAAGAAACTCCTTTGGTATGTTTCTTTTAATCAGATGGTACATAGCAGTTCCAAGAATAAGAATTGCTGTATCACTAGTGAGTTTATAGAGAAGAATAAAGATGTTCAGAAGTATAGTTTTGTCTTGAAAAGGCCAATTATTGTGACTTCTCAGTTCCCGTTCTAAATTTATGCCACATTTGTCAGGATAATTTTTCTACTACCATAGTATTTACTGTTCTTTATAGCTATATTAGAATATTAAGATATCAGCATATCCTAGTCTTTGCAGTTACTGTTAATTGTCTCACTGCTTAGGAGTTACTGTGCTTAGGAGTTTATAGATTGCATAAATTAAACTGTTAATTGTCTCACTGCCAACATTGAGATAGTGTTGCCCTGTTCAGGATGAGATCAGATATATATGCATTTTTTTGGTTTCAATAGATTTCTTTACTGACATGCTGTAATATGTGATGGGGTACCAGGCCAGTGGAAAAACAATGGACCATGTTGATTTGTTGAGAGAGCAGTTGAAAATTTTGTCAGGGGAGGTTGCATTTAATACAAGTGCTCTTAAACGCCTTACAGAGGAAGCTGGAAGAAGCCCAAAGAACAAGAAGATTCAGGTACTCGTATGGTCTTAGCTAGTGTTGTGTGCTTTTACAAGCTTTCTTTGATACTGTAACGTTTTACCATTTTTGGTATTCAAAGATGGAAATGAAGAAGAAGACCGATGAAATTAAGGGGAAGCAGCAGCAGATAGCATCTTTGGAGAGAGAGATAGCTCATGCAACATTAGGAACTCAAGGAAAGGTTGACATGTTAGAGCTTTCACCGGTAATGTTCTATATTTGTTTTGGTTTCATGCTATCTCTTTACTGAACATTTCTGTTTAACAATTGGATGGTTCTTATTGATTTTTGCAGTCTTATCATGAACTACTTGAGCAGCTCAATGAGAAATCTTTCGAACTTGAGGTACTGATATAAAGTCTGCCTTGCTAAAAAATACTTCTGGACTGAAACTGATGCATTTTTTTTAGGTCAGAAGCAGGAAAAATGCATACCAATTTCAAGAGTTAACACCTTTTTGAGACATTGCTGACATGCCATAAGCAATTTAAGATTTATGAAGAAATTTTGTCACTATGTTCATGTTGCATGCTTGCATATCTGACATTTCATTAATACAAGACACTCAATTTTCATCACTATGGCTCACCTTCTCAAAATTGAAAATTAGTATACCTTTCAAATTGTTCTGAATTGAGTCCGGCCATCAATTACCCTTTTTATTTCATTTTATTTTATTGTAAAAAAACGTGTGATTGCAATAATCCAATTATATTTCTTGGTCTTTTCATTCGATTGGTGTTGGGTTATCATTAAATATTTCTTATTGCAGGTGAAGGCTGCAGATAATAGAGTGATACAAGATCAGCTGAATGAGAAGGTTAGATGTGCGAGATTGTTTTAGATGAATGGTGAAATGATTACGGTCAATTTATGACACTTCTTTGAATTACTTCTGCTATCAGATAGGCGAATGCATGGAATTACAAGCTGAAGTTACTCATCTCAAAGAACAGCTGTCCCAAGCTCTTGAAGCTAAAGATCTGTTGTCGAATAGCATGATACACAATAGTAGAGTTAACCATGAAGTTGAACACCATGCTGATCAAGATGTTCCAAGAGAGATCTCTTCTGAACCACAGCAAAAACAGCAGCAGGTTTGCTTTCTGTGCCCTAGCTTCCACTTCCTTAATAACTGGATCCAAGGATATCTGTACCTGTAAAAAGGGTAGACCCAGTACCGGAGGCTCCCACACGAGTGGGGTCTGGGGAAGAAAAAAACCGAGGCAAGCCTTCCCCCCGCAAAATCTGCAGAGAGGCTGCTTCGAACCCATGACCTGGTGACTGTGAGACAGCTGTCACCACTTCCCCAGGCATGCCCTTCTTATATCTGTACCTTTACACTAAAAAACGGAATTTGCAGTTAGCCATTGTATCTGTGGTCAGGCCGTATTATGGCTTCATTAACACTCAATATTCAAAGTATACATGTAAGGATTATTAATCATAAACACTAAACACTTGTTAGCACTAAATATGCAAACTTCCATGAACGCTGCTCGGCTGCTGTTAGTTTTAGTGGCTGCACGCTTATAAAAACTATAAGAGTAAAGTTTATGGCCGGTCCTCGAACTTGTAGGGGTGTATCATCCCGGTCCTCAAACTCAGAAAGTGTGTCATTCCGGTCCTTAAACTCTATTTAGGTCTCATATTCATCCAAACGGGTCTAGGTCCATATGTCAGCGCTTATCTGCCGCCGGGACCGGGACGTCGTCGTCTGGGTGAACAAGCGTGCGCTGCTCTGGGCCGTGTTCCTCTGCTCCTCCTCCATGCCGCGGTGACCACCGAGGCGTCCGCCAAGACGTGCCGCGACATGGAGTGGCCGTGCTGGACCAGGCCACCGTGGGGACCTACTGGGCCTCGACTGCTGTTACGACACCTGGCCTTGCTGCGGAGGAAGTAGGGAGGAGAGACGGGGGCGAGCAGGCGTGGGGGTTTGCGGCGTGCTGGAGCCGTGATCCTAGTTGCGGCAACAGAGGGACGAGGAACAGGAGCGCCAGGCGCCCGAGGGAGATAAGAATATCTCAATCCCAGGCTGAACCTCCAATGTTCCATATGGTTAGCCTTTATAGGCGTTACAAGACCTGCCAATAACATAGCTAACCGACTCCCCAAGTCCTGGACTCCTAAAACAACTCTTAACCAATCAATCTAACTTAACTTAGACTCTAACTCTTCCTCCAAACCGACTCTGTAGACACAGCGCATGCAATGACCTGACCGCGTGCTAGGATTAGCCACGCTGCCTACGATGATAGGTCTTACCGACCATAACATCACTCCCTTCCTCTGGAAACAGCTCGTCCTTGAGCTGGAACGAAGGGTGAGCCATACGGAAGCTGTCCACTGACTCCCAAGTTGCTTCAGACGGTGGCAGACCAGCCCACTGCACCAAGATGTGCCAGGAGCCGCGCTGCAGCCGGGAGCGCAGAACGCGTTCAGGCAGAAGTAGGGGGCGCCCATGCTGAAGCGGAGGCAGTGGCGGCGTCGAAGTTGGAGGTGTGCCGATGAAGGGCTTGAGGACGCCGACGTGGAACACATCATGGATGCGAGCATTGTCAGGCAGCTGCAGGCGATACGCCACCTGACCAATGCGCTCCACCACCTGAAAGGGGCCAGCATACTTGGGCCCAAGCTTCCTTCGCGCAGCCGGCTCCAACGACTGCGTAGAACGGTTGAGCAAGCGCAAGAGAACCCAGTCTCCTACTGCAAACTCCAGGAAACGGTGATGGGCATCATGGAGCTCGTCAAGCAGCTCCTCGACGGTGACGGCATTGAGTGCCCGGTAGTCGACGCAAAACCTCCAGGTGTTGTCCTGTTTCTTGACCAGCAAAACAGGTGTTGAGAACGGAGATGTGCTGGGCTGGATCAGGCCGTGCTGTAGCATGTCCTCACACTGCGCCTCAAGCTCGTCCTTTTGAATTTGAGGGTATCTGTAGGGACGAACAGCCACCGGCTCGGCTGCTGGCTTGAGATGAATGCGGTGATCGCAGTCACGAGCCGGGGGCAGACCTGCTGGAGCGGCGAAAACGTCGTTGTATGTGTCCAGGAGGCGCTCCAAGAGGTCCTGCTCAGATCCTGTGTCGGTGAAGAGGGTGTTGGACAGCAGAGGGTCGGCTGTTGGTGCTGGCAGCGAGCCCGACGCCTCCACTCCCACCCAGACAACGCGACGGCCACGGAGGTTGAAGGCCATGGTACGCGTCGCGAAGTCGCATAAGATAGGTCCCAGGGTACGCAACCAAGCGATCCCCAGGATGACGTCGCAGCCCTGCACGGGGATGGAGAACATGTCGAGGCGGAAAGATTCCCTGCCGATCTGAAGAAGGACGTTGCGGCCCAGGCCTTGGCACGCCATGCGTTCGCCGTTGGCCACTACGACGTGAGCGCCCCGGCTATCGAAGAGCTGCAGGCCCGCACGCGCGCAGCACTCGCCCTGATGAAGTTGTGCATAGACCCGGAGTCCAACAGCGCCGTGAACTCATGCGCACCGATCCGGACGCGCAGCTGCATGGTGCCCGAGTCGCGGATACCTGTGATGGCAGACAGGGAAATCATAGGGGCATCAGGGTCAAAAGGGGGCGGATCTACAGCAGGTGGCGCTGCCTTGTTGTCCTCAGCGTCGTCGTCCGGCTCCTCCACGATGTAATCGGCGACCTCGAGGTAGAAAAGCCGGGCGCACTTGTGGCCCCGCACATAAGGCTCGTCGCAATTGTAGCAGAGCCCTTGCCTGCGACGTTCCGCCATCTCCTCCGGCGTGAGCCTCTTGAAGGGGCGCTGCGACGTTGCCGATGAAGAGGATGAGGTTGCAGAGATCGTCCCTGTGGCTGCAGGAGTCGTAGGGGCCACTCCAGTGGCGCGGCGGCGTGGCGGAGGTGGCAGCGCGAGCTGCATCGGCGCGTTCCGACGCTCGTACGCACGTGCCAGGTGCATCGCCCGCTGGAGGTCCTACGGATCGTGGAGTTCCACATCGACGCGGATGTGCTCGGGCAGCCCTCCGGTGAACAGTTTGGCCTTTTGGCCCGGCGACAGCCTGCCTGCATGCGCCGCCCGTGCCTGGAACGCCTCCATATAAGCATCAACTGTGGAGGTGAAGGGAAGGCGCGCCAGGTCAGAGAGATGATTGGTGCTGAGGGGCGGACCGAACCGCTGTTGACAGAGTGTGCGGAAGTCATCCCAGATTGGGCGCCCAGCATCAGACTCGAGCACCAGGTACCACTGCTGGGCGACGCCGGTGAGGTGGTACGACGCGAGCCAGACCCGGTCTTGATGGCGTGTCTGATGGCCATTGAAGAACTGCTCGCATTTGTTCAGCCAGCCGAGCGGATCCTCCTTGCCGTCGTATGTCGGGAACACGAGCTTGTGGTACTTGGGAACCACGTGACCCTCCTGTGCCCCTTCCATCGGCAGAGGAACAGACATCCGCGCAGGTGCCGACACCGCCGGAGCCGACGCCATTGGCATGCCCCCCATGACGGACTCGAAGGAGGGGATCGGCGAGGGTGACGGCGGGAAGCAAATCTGCGTGATCGGCACGCCGAACTGGCTGGCCGACGTCGGTGGAGCCCTTGGTGCAGCGGTGGTCGCCATTGGAGCTGATGGCGCTGCAGTGGACGTCGGAAGCACACTAGACGACGCAGAGCTTGCATCTGGGAGTACGGGCGCAGATGAGGCCGGCAGCGCAGCGAAGCCGGGCTGCGGCAACTGTGGTAGGTGCGCTGCAGTGGGCAGGTCCCGCCCATCAATGGCCATCAGGCGCTGCGCCATGTTGGTCATCTGAAAGTTCAGCAGGGCCATCTGGGTCTGAATGCCTTGGATGGCATTGGTGAATTCCGTCAGAGATTCCGCAGGGATCGCGTACATCTGCGGCGGCGGTGAAGGCTGCGAGGTGGGGGAAATCAGGGCCCCCGATGTAGCAGGGACAAGGGCGCCTGATGTGGCTGGAACCCCAGACGTGGGGGGGCTTGAGGTGGGTGGAATTGGCGGCGGAACGGCCCCGGACGTCGACATGATCTCTGATACCAGATTGTTACGACGCCTGGCCTTGCTGCGGAGGAAGTAGGGAGGAGAGACGGGGGCGAGCAGGCGTGGGGGTTTGCGGCGTGCTGGAGCCGTGATCCTAGTCGTGGCAACAGAGGGACGAGGAACAGGAGCGCCAGGCGCCCGAGGGAGATAAGAATATCTCAATCCCAGGCTAAACCTCCATTATCCCATATGGTTAGCCTTTATAGGCGTTACAAGACCTGCCAATAACATAGCTAACCGACTCCCCAAGTCCTGGACTCCTAAAACAACTCTTAACCAATCAATCTAACTTAACTTAGACTCTAACTCTTCCTCCAAACCGACTCTGTAGACACAGCGCATGCAATGACCTGACCGCGTGCTAGGATTAGCCACGCTGCCTACGATGATAGGTCTTACCGACCATAGCAACTGCACCGGGGAGCGCGTCAGGAACGCCGACACCGTCCGCCACGTTCGTCGAGTGGCAGCAGCTGCAAACGGCGCAGCTTGTCGAGATTCACGTCCGTTGGGTGCTCCGACCCGTCCGGGGTACCGGCGCCAGATGCCTACGAAGGTGGCCCCCGCAGGACTCACAGGAAGCGGTGGCCGCATCGCTAGAGTGTGGCCGTGATCTCCACCAGCTGTGGCGGATCGAACCAGCGGTCCAGCCCATGCACCCAGGTGACTGCGCATCCAGCCATGCGAGACGTCCGTGAGACGCCGAGCGGCCGCCGAGCGACAACACATGGAGCTCATGGTACAACATGACGAGACTCGAAATATTAGTTGCGGATGCTGCTGTGGAAAAGTCCGAGCTCGCACTCGTACTCGTGCGCGTAGAAGGAGACGCGGGTGACGCGCATGCTGCGGATGGGCCCAGGTGCGTGGCCACGCAGCGCGCAAGCACGCGCACGACGGCGATGTCGGAGGTCCTGGCCCACACATGGCGCCCTAGTTAGCTCGTCGGCGCGCTGCTGTTCGTCCCGTGCGGTAGCGGCAGCGGCGGCTCTCCTGCGCGTCGGCAGCAGCGGCTGCTCGCCCGCGCGGCCGTGGGGGCTGCTCGCTCGTGCGTGCCTGTGTGGCAGCGGCTGTGGCGGCGACGCGCCCGCACGGCCAAGCAGCAGCGGCTCGCTCGCTTGCGTGACGGCAAGATGAGAAAGAAGAAGACTTTTTCAAAAGAACCCTTGTAAAGTTTATAAATATTTCTTTAACTTTTGTGTCTGGACGATTTTATATATAAACCCCCGCTAATATTCTATTCAAGCAATCAAGTTCTTTCTCAGTACACGGGCAAGGATCCATGCCCGTTTGGATGCATATGAGACCCGAACAGAGTTTAAGGACCGGAATGACACTTTCTGAGTTCGGGGACCGCCATGAACTTTACTCAAACTATAATTTTATTTAAGGTATAAAACAGAAGCAAACACTTTTTCACTGAAAATTTCTGTTGTCTTCTATCCTGTGGTGAATTTGTTGAAATAGGCTGTATTTCATCCACATTTTTGTGGTCATACACTTCAGTGAAACGATTACCATGTTTGCAAATAGTAGATTATGAAAACATTATTTGGTGTTATTAGTATCTGTGATGTTCAATAGGCCCAATATCATATGAAAATTTTGCATTCTATATTGCAGTGTCTATCCCCTAGTTTGTAAGTATAGGACGTGTAGGCCAAGCTAATTAGTGAAAAGTGAACTAATTAACTTGTCTTAAACGCCATATGTTTAAAACGGAGGGAGTAGCATTTTTATATTTTCATTCTTATTTTTTGTAGCTAACTTTTCCATCTTATTGGCTCTGTGGTCTTCAGTCAGTTGAAATCAATGAGCTGAAGCAAAAGGTGTCTGAACTCATTGAAATCAAAGCTCAACTTGAGGATCGCAATCAAAAGCTACTGGAGGAAAGTACATATGCAAAAGGCTTGGCTTCAGCTGCTGGTGTTGAATTGAAAGCATTGTCAGAAGAAGTGACCAAACTGATGAACCAAAATGAGAAGCTTGCGACCGAGTTGTCATCGCTGAGAAGTCCGACTCCAGCTCCACGCAGAGTTAGCAATGGACCAAGAGGTGCTAGGAGGGAAAGCATGAGCAGGCGACACGAGCCAGCTAGCAGAAGAGACACGAATGCAAGCCATGAAAGGGAAAAGGCTCTAGAGACCATGCTTATGGAGAAAGAGCAAAAAGAAGTAGAGCTCCAAAGGAAGGTCGAGGAGTCAAAGCAGAAGGAAGCCTTCCTGGAAAGTGAGCTCGCCAACATGTGGGTTCTAGTAGCAAAACTGAAGAAGCCCCAGGGTTATGGCCATGAGGATCCGGAGGCCAAACATGATGGCTCGTGACGTCGTCAGTTATGATATCTAATCATGAAAAATCTGCTTGGCTTGGGTGAGGGTTCTGTATGTAAGTTTTTCGTATCCGTTTTTCTGTTTCTTAGCATGAATTAGTGTCTCATTCTGTATATTCTCCGCGTGATAAGTATGCCGGTAGTGCCTTGCCTGACTGTGCCTAGAGCTTTTTATTGATGCTAGAGCGGCATTTTGGGTTCTTCAGGCACATAATCTGGGTTTGAAGAAACAATGGACAAGTGTTTGGAAATCTGACGGGTTTCTGATGCCCACTTAAAAATCTAACATGTATTTGCTCATCCTGATCTTGGATATTGAAAGGATAACAAATGTGAATATACCCTGAAGTGTGAGTTCTATTGTATCAGAACACTGTGTATTGCCTGCCTGACCTTACTTTTTATGCTTCATATACGTACCAATTATGCTTGTTTTTGGTCTTTTTATGTGACGGTGCAATGCAACGTTCTGGGCGCGACTAACCTATCCTTGAAGTACGTTCTGGTTCTCTGGCCTTAGCTATGGTTGATTCTGCCGAATTCGTTACGTACTCTTGACTGTTCCTCTTCCCTTCATCCGCAAGCCAACTCCAAATATATCGAGAACTGACTGGGATTTTACAGGCTGCAAGGCAAAAGTATGCATGCATGAATTCCTGGGTTTTGCAAGCCAAAATATGTATGCATCGAAGACGGGGCACATCATGTCTGATATCTGTCAAGCATAAACCATAAACTATGCAAATACGCTGCCATTGATTTTTTTTCCAGTGAAGAAAGGATTTTATTAATTTGACATCATTACATCGAGTTTATATTTGTATAATAATCTTGAATCCACTTCCGACCTCTGTATAAAAACACACAGCGAAACAAAAAGAGAGAGAATAAACTGGGCAGGTAATTACCATCAATCCTATGGTTGCATCACTGCCTATGTAATGACCATCAATCCCATACAGCAGTAAAATAAGAGGTGTTTAATTGTCTCGTTTCTATCACAAAAGCCATAGTCAATTGCGTTTGGCTAGACTATCTTTTGTTAAAATAACCCAGTGATGATTTATGTTTTCTAAATTCAATACGACTGAGTGGAAGAAAACATGCCAGATTCCATAATAATGCAAGTCACCTTCTAGCCCTGCCCGGATCTCCGTTGGTCAAGACTTCAAGAGGGTTTGCACGTTGGTCAAGAGGGTTTGCAAGTAGCCGTGATGTGCAATTGTGACGCGTCTCGTGAGCAGATGACACTCTAGCCCTTTTGCCCGCTTTAGTTGGTTGGTTGTGTGGAGATATTTGTCTACTCATGAATTGTTTTTCATGTAATTACTTAATTGTAAAATTTGTTGTTGATCCTTGTGACTCTGGTCTTACGATTCTTTTACTAATGCAAAACAAAAAAATTTGAATGCATGCTAGGATTGTTTTGATGTCTTGTACCTTCTTCCCCTCTTAATGAAAAGCATGTCCAGACATCTGAAAAAATAATCACATATAAGTAAGAAGCTTGGGCTGCTGATGAGGGACTTGTCCCTATCGATGAACTTTGGTATAGACTATGTTAACATCCAAGATCGTTTGAATTAAAATTTAAATTCTTTGAACTTAAAACGAATATTTGGGCCTCTACACGATCTCAAAGAGCAAAAGTTATATATCACACCGAGAGCTACAACTTGGTACTAACCATATCAATGTTTGAAAATTCCAAAATTTTGAATTTCAAAAATATGATATTATCTCAAATAAGAAAGTTGTCAACTATTAGATCGCGTTGAGCACTAAATTTTTTTATAAAGCTTGTATTTATCCAACTTTATATAGAAATTTATGATTTTTTATATAGGAGAAAGAGAGAACACCTAACATATGGGCCCACCATATCGTCCGCAAAACTACCTAAGAAAAAAATAGTCAACGGGCTTAGTCTGGTACTCTGGTATCAAAGTTTGAGATAGTTTTTTTTTTTAAATCCGGCGACTAGTTCAGCTACCTAATTAAGGGATTTGCTAAATTTCATGTGCCTGAATTTTTGTTTTCTTTTAGGTGACGATTATTACATATATTTTATATTGAATGCAGTTTTAGTCCGTTGCGATTTCGGTAGACACAATATGCAATTTTTGGTCCTGAGAATAGAAAAACCCCATTAGCAAAACCACAAACCTGATAAAATCTTATATGTGTTAGCACAAAGATAATTTAATAATTTATAATTATTTCTATAGTCAGACAAGGATAAAAATTTAATATATTATAACACAAAGACCTATATCAAACGACAAAAATGACAGTTTACTTATACTAATTGGTAGTATATGAGTGTTGCCTAAAATTATCTTAAAATTCAGGTACCTGAAATATAGGAGAAGTGCGTAAATAAATCAGACAAGTTTTTTTTTCTGGCATCATGGCACTTGACATTGCATTACTCTTGTCCTATTGCAATTCGTAAGATGTGGGTTTTATTTTACAGGAACGTTAGGATTAGTGCGTTCGGACGGTTATCTTTCCGTTGGACGCCTCATCCATCGTTAACTTCCCACTCTCGAGTTAATAAAAAAAATCTTCACTCCTTGCTCTTCAGACGCAGCATATCCTCCTTTCCCTGCTTGCTCCCTGTGCTGCTGCATCCACCCATATGTCTTCCACGTTGCAGTGCTTTGCTCCTACCTGATCCCCACCAACCTCCGTTCCTTCCCATGGAAGGCATCCCCCCTCTTCCTCGTCCGTCGCGACTCCCCATCCGCCCTCTGCGCCACCGAGGTCCGTGCCATGGCGAGCACACCGGCGACCTCCACGCGCCGCCCACCCGCCCTATACGCCACGGCCGCCCATCAGCCTGTTCACTTGCTCGTATCTGGCTTATAAGCCATGTCTTATCAGCCAACGAATAATATTTTTCTCTCACACCAAATCAGCCAACAGTACTTTCAGCCATGGCTTATAAGCCAAACCAGCCCAAACGAACAGGGCGCATGCCACCCCCACCCTGTCTTCTGTGCGCCGCTGCCCAGCTCCGTGCCACCGGTGAGCACACCGGTGATCTCCACACGCTAACAAACCTCCATTCGTTGAAGCAGCAAAGAGATGTTTTGCGCTGAAAGCGCATGTTTCAATTGCTTCAGAGGTATGTTGCAAGTGTTTTATATCGATGTTGCAAATGTATATCAGGATGTTGCACATGTTGCAATGACTATACACGTATGTTTTAACTGTATGTTTCAAGTGTTTCATGTGTTTCAGACGTATGTTTCAAGTGTTTCATGAGGATGCTGCAAAAGTAGATCTAGATGTTGCATATATATGCATGTTGCAAGCATATGTTTCAAGTGTTTCATACATATGTTGTAATTGTTTCATCTGGACGTTGCATATGTTTTGCAATGGCTTCACACGCGTTTTTAAGTTATTTTTAGATGTTTTTAAGTGTTTCAGATATACGTTATAAGTGCTTCAGCTGTTTCGGACGTATGTTGTAAGTATTTTATTTGGACGTTGTAAAAGTAGATCTTATATTGTATATATTATAATGGAACCCATCTGCCGCAACCGCTTGCAGCTGTTGGGGACGTCGCCGTGGGTGACCGTACGAGGCAGATGCATCCATGGCACGCATCCACCATAGGTGATTGGGATCCAGAGGTGTGACATGCAGACCATGCCCATGCTACTGGTTAGGTTGTGACTAGCGCCCGTGGGTCGGGACTCGTGCGGTGGTGTGCCAACAGGGAGGGAAGGCCGATGCAGTGACGTTACCCACGACCGCGGCTGGATCGTGCGCGGGACGTACGAGCTGAGCGGCTGGAGCTGCGCCGGACGTCCGGGTACCTGTAACTCCCTTTTTTTATCCCTCAAACCCCAAAAAACACAACTGGATATTCCGGATGGCTACAGTAGCCCTGACGCAGAACAGGAAGCCCAGTGATCCAGCGGTTCAAAATGTGCGCGAGCGGACGGACCAAGTGGTCACCACAAGAAATCCTTTGCATCGCACGTCCGCCGTGAGCCCGTGATTCTCAAGACCGACCACTGCCGGCCAGGCTTGGGAATCAATCGCTCGCGCCGACGTGTGAGCAGCGCTTTCCAAGCCATCAACCACTCACCCTGAACGCCCTGTTCCATCCGTCGGTCGGTCGGCGCCTGCCGCCTCGTGGACCAGAGCGCCGCACCAGCGCCCGCGCTTCCTAAATTCCACGCCATTGTGACGGCCGCCAGCCCGGCTCCATTCGTCGGCGCCTGATCGACGGCAGGGCACGCGTCCCCGCGCGGTTGGCTCCATGTCGCGTCGCGTTCACCCCTTGGCGAAGGCATCGCGGAGTCATCCCGTCCCAAGTAAAGCGCAGCTCGGTGCCTGCAGACTCCCCTTCCCCTTCTCTGCCCATATATACCACCCTCTTCTCACCCTGCTCGGCACGCTCACGCTCACTGGTACACACGGACACACCACAGGCGCGCGCACGAACACAACTGATCGAACAGCTAGCATGGCGAGCGGCGGCTCCTACGACGACCAGAGAGCGGGCTACGGCGGCTCGGCGACGCCGTTCCACCTCCTCGTGTTCCTGGGCACCGTCGCGCTGCTGGGCGCCACGTCGCTCTACTCGCGCTACGAGTCCGCGGTGGAGAGCCTGGTGGAGCAGGTGCGGTTCGCCGTCGTGCTGTCCCCGCTGCTGCTCCTGCTCGCGGTCCAGTACTGGGCGGCCACGGCCGGGTCGCGGCGGCCGCGGGGCGGCGCCCTATCGTCGCTGCTGGTCGGGGACCAGCCCTCCTTGTACGCCGGCGGCGGATGGGGCGGCCAGCACCACCAGCGGGACGGCGCGGGGGCGGCGTCGTCGTCGCCGTGGGGCGTGGCGCTCGCGCTCGCCCTCGTGCTGCTCCTCGTCTCCTACCACTCCTGCTTCCAGGACCTGTGGTTCCCGCTGGTCAAACGCCGGTGATCGAGCTCAGTCCAAGCCTTGCAGGCTGCATCACCACCTTCTTGCAGTGCTGCTCGATCGCGCGTGCGCCGGAGATGGGGAAGAATCACCGGCTAGCATCTAGTAGGATGCTCCTGTTAGCGGTGGAGGCGGTGTGATTTCGACAAACACACTTGCTAGCTACCCTCCGTCTTACATGAGAAGACGTTTGACTTTTTTATACAGTTTCACCACTCATCTTATTAAAAATTTTGTGCAAAATATTATTTTTTTTATGGTGACTTACTTTATTAATAAAAGTTTTTCAAGAGTCACTTAAATTTGACTATATTTGTATACTTTTTTTTTTGAATAAAACGAGTGGCCAAATTTAGAATAAAAAAATTAAAATAATTTGGGATGGAGGTAATAGTATCTACGTGTACTGGACACTAGTATACGTATTTAGAGCGGATTTATTTCGATGGACAGATTGTCAGTTATTAGTTGATCTACACGGGCTGTGATCAGTAGTAGTATATCATGTAAATATGTAATTACTGTAATGATAGAATACTGAATAATAATAAAGAAAAAATGGCAAATTCTTGCATATGTCCAACCCTGGCTCCGTTCGGCTTACCCGTATTCGATTTGTTCGGCTTCTTTTTTTAGCTGAAACAGTATTTTTCTCCCACAACAATTCAGCTAGAACAGTATTTTTTAGCTAGTTTCAGCTAAAATTCTGTCAGCCGAACGGCCCTGTATACTCCTTTAGCCTTATAGTAGTACTCCGTTCATCATTCTGGTGTTAGCAAACGACTTTATTCGATTCCCCAGTCCCCACTTCTAAGAATATTTTTTTTTCTAGAAAAAGACTTGTAAGAATATGAGCCTCTTTTCTTGTTTATAACATGCCGTGCATGTATACTTTTTTGTTGTTGTTAAAAAGTAGCAAAAGTTATTACCGCGACCAGACAAAATGGACGTATTGAGACGTCTCGTCAAAATGGAGAGCCTGTGGTAAGAGAGGTCGTTGAATGAAGAGGATAAAAGATGAAAAGAAAGGCCAACAAGAGTTGTTGACATACATAATGTAACCACCGGTTGCAACCGTTTACCGGATCTGCAGCCTGATCGGTTGGTTGGTTTGTGATGAAGTACCGTTGGTTGGTTTGTGTGAAAAAAAATATTATTCTGACTAAAAATTTATGATCGTTTACGACAAACCTCAGCCAAACGAACATGCCGCTGGACCATGGAGAATTTCAGGACGTAGAGATGTGGAATCTTAGTCCTGGCTTTTGGCAACAAGACAAGAACCTTGCACTTTCTTTCCTCGCTTTCGGCCGCTGATAGATGACTAAAGGAGCTTTTCTGAGCTAATCACCGTGTGGGACTGAGCTCTACGGCTATACCAGCCTACCACACACATTGATACATGCCACCCAAAACCATAAAAGACACTACTATTCCAGAATCCATATTCTTGTTACCTCCTACTTGCAGGTCTCCCGTCGCATCTATGATTGTTCTATTCCCCGGATAATCGTCCACTGCCATTGTTCACTGGCGTAGTTTTACTAAAAATATGCTCCTACCTTCCATTATAAAATGTCCATTGAGCATGGCGGGCGTTTTCATAATTGTATATTAGCAAGTACGGAAATGGGCATCGTGATTGCCGAATTAATAATTCTACAGAAATGTCACTTAATTTCTACTACTGTATTATTACTAAAAGTACGTATATGGATACAATACAATACAGTCCGGGACAAACACCACCAGTCCTGTCAAAAAAACCCATCAATGTTAGACTCCATATGCAGTTTCACATGGGCTTTTGTTTTTTTTATAAGATGGGCTGGGTTAAGGTCTCTCGGATCGGAGTCGAGCCCAAAAGCTTGGCCTTCTTCGAGCAACCATACTCCTGCAGTCCTGCGCCTAGCCTACGGCCGCAGCGCGGCGAGCGCTGACGTCTGACCACTCCGACAGTCCGACCTCGCACTCACTCGCCAAGTCGCCAAGCCGTCCTAGAGCGAGAGGGTTTCGAATTGGCGCCAACCATTCCCCCCCAATCCCGCCAGCCAGCACTAGGGTTTCCGCTCCGCCATGGCGGGAACCGCCGCCGCCGCTCCCATGGACATCGACGCCGCCGCGCCGCCTCCCCCGCCGCCTGGTGCGGCGGCCAAGGGCAAGGCCCCGCTCTCCGCCGGCGGCAGGGCTGCGCCCTGGGTCGAGAAGTACCGGCCCCAGTCCCTCGCCGACGTCGCCGCCCACCGCGACATCGTCGACACCAGTAAGTGGCCGCGGCCGTTGTGCTCGTGCGATGGCTGATGCGGGGTTTAGGGTTTTAGGAGGGATTTGGGTGGGGTTCTATTAGATTTGCTTTCAGTGAACGCTATGGGGTGTGGTCCATATGTTACCGTGATTTTCTTAACGCATTATTGTGCTAATCTTTGTGTCTCGTATAACCTGTATGTGGGTTGACACTAGGTCCTGAATTTGTCTATCTCCGCAAGTCCGCAACCACATATTCTGTGATTCCTGAGTTATAACTTGTTACAGTATTAGCTAGAGTACTAAATTCTTTGCAACTGTGCTGGTTGGGACTGTAGCATATGAGATAAGCTGATGATTGTCATTTTCTTCTTGTAGTTGACAGGCTTACAAACGAGAATAGACTTCCACACTTGTTGCTATACGGGCCACCTGGCACTGGGAAAACATCGACGATTCTGGCTGTTGCGAGGAAGCTATATGGGTCTCAGTATAGCAACATGATCCTGGAGCTCAATGCATCAGATGAACGTGGTATTGGTGTTGTCAGGCAGCAGATCCAGGATTTTGCTGGCGCACGCAGCCTCTCTTTTGGGTATGCATTACAAGTCTTGCAACCTTTTTTTTTTCTTTTGATAGGGAGTCTTTCAGACTTGATATGCAATCAAGTAATTCTGTTTGTCATAATACTGTCAATAATACCCTTTTGCCTTCCATTTAAATTTCTACAGAGCAAGGCCTTCTGTTAAGTTGGTCCTCTTGGATGAAGCAGACGCAATGACAAAAGATGCACAATTTGCATTGCGAAGAGGTGTTTCTGTTGTTAAGACTTTACTTTGTTCATTGCCATGATATTGCTGTGCATTTTTCTTCCTTACATCTATTTAATCTGCCCCTCCTTGCAGTCATTGAGAAGTATACAAGGAGCACAAGGTTTGCACTCATTTGCAACCATGTCAACAAAATTATCCCTGCACTACAATCAAGGTGCACCAGGTTTAGATTTGCTCCGCTAGATGGCAGTCATGTTAGAGAGCGTCTTCAACATATAATAAAATCTGAGGGGTAAGTACTTGTTTTCCTTCTAAGATTATACAAGAATTCCCAATAATTATTTCATGTTACTTGGGAACTCGGTTATATTATACCATACTTTGCGATCTTCAAATGGTGTTATACCGGTATAGGATTCTGGTCCTATCTGCAATGTTAATTTTTGCATGTACTTGCAGGCTCAGTGTAGATGAGGGTGGCTTGACAGCCCTAGTGCGGTTAAGCAATGGTGATATGAGGAAGGCTTTGAATATATTGCAGGTTATCCCTTAATTGCTGTCACGCTGTGCATTTGACCCAACTATTTTTAACCAGGAGTTTTGATATCTAGTCATTTAAAGATATAGAAGTTGCGCATGTGGGAGCAAGTTAAAACAAGGCACAAAAATTGTTGATGTTTTAGATCTGAACAAATCATGCATTCTGATTTGCATAACTGTTGTGTGTACTTCAAGTATATGACTAATGCTATTCTTTCAATGTTATCTATTACTAAGTTCAACATTGAGATGAACCATAAAGCATACTAACTCTCCCAAAATTTAGCCACTTTTGGGTTTGTCCGAAGTCAAACTATTTTAATTTTGACCAAGTTTATAGAAAAACAATTCATCTATGAAACCAAATAAGTACATTGTATACTAATTTGGTGTCCTACATGTTTATGTTTTGTACTATAATTTGGTCAAACCTAACACATAGGACAAACCTAGAATTTTTGGGATGGAGTAGTTTTTTTTTTCATTATATCAATTGTTTTGCTCTATAAACTAATCCGCCAATTACAATGGCTTTGACAATGACTTACCTTTTTTTTATGTGCAGGCAACACACATGGCATCCCAACATATGACAGAAGAAGCTGTCTATCTTTGCACAGGAAACCCCATGCCAGAAGATATTGAGCGGATAGCATTTTGGCTATTAAATGAACCGTTTTCAACCAGCTTCAAATGTATTCTTAGCTACCATCTGTCAATATGATCCTTCTGATTATTCAGGATTCATTGTCTAAATGTATGTTTCCTTATCCGTTTAGATATATCTGACATGAAGATGAGAAAAGGATTGGCCTTGGTTGATATCATACGGGAGGTTACTATGTACGCACTACCTGCTGCCTACTAGCTCAACGTTCTTCATATTTTTTCTTATGTAGCATGGAATTTGAAGGGCGGGCCTGGTGCAAGCAGTAGAGTCTTACCGCTTGTGACCGGAAGGTCCCAGGTTCGAGTCGCGGTCTCCTCGCATTGCACAGGCGAGGGTAAGGCTTGCCACTAACACCCTTCTCCAGACTCCGCACAGAGCGGGAGCTCTCTGCACTGGGTACGCCCTTTAGCATTGAATTTGAACCCCATGTAGCATTGTTCTAAATTTTCTGGTCTTTTGTGCAGGTTTGTGTTCAAAATACAAATGCCATCTGATGTTCGT
Source organism: Miscanthus floridulus (assembly GCF_019320115.1). Lineage (NCBI taxonomy): Eukaryota > Viridiplantae > Streptophyta > Magnoliopsida > Poales > Poaceae > Miscanthus > Miscanthus floridulus. The sequence continues at coordinate 218,283,006 of NC_089587.1, read as the reverse complement.
GTAAAGCTAATCAATGACTTGGCTGATATTGAGTATGTCCTTTATACACTTCTACAGTTGAATTGTGTTGTTCTGCACATAAATTAGCTTACCTGTCATTCTATGCCATAATTATGTTTTCTTGCTAATTCTACTCAGATTGCCAGAAGTAGTCATTTTAGTTCACACAAAAGTATAGGTGGTAGGTAGTTGCCCAAATTGAGGATGCTATGGATGGAAGACCAACAATCGGCCTGTTCGCTGGTTGGTTTCTGGGCTGGTTTGGGCTGGCTGGTGCTGGTTTTATGTGAGAGGAAAACATTGTTGGTATGGCCAAGCTAACTATTTATTTGATACGTCTTATAGTTAACTAAAGAACAACATTAGGACTTTGTTAACTAAAATTGCCATGAATCATTAAATCAGCACATTGATATAGATGTGTAGTTTAGCCCTTGCAACAGTTCTACACTGGAACATTTTTTTAATTCAGCGAACTTTGGATGCCGTAGT